>NC_053435.1:46150200-46275862 GCF_007990345.1 Gossypium hirsutum | reverse complement strand
TTCATTGGATAAACTAGCCGAATTGTATGTCTCTCAGATTGTGAGATTACATGGAGTACCTATTTCTATCGTGTCGGATAGAGATCCGAGATTCACCTCACGATTTTGGAAGAAATTGCAAGAAGCTTTGGGTACCAAGCTGCATTTTAGCACCGCTTTTCACCCCCAAACCGATGGTCAATCCGAGCGGATAATTCAGATACTTGAGATATGTTGAGATGTTGCATCCTCGAGTTCAGTAGTTCATGGGAACGGTATTTACCTTTGATTGAATTCGCTTACAACAATAGTTTTCAATCAAGTATTAAGATGGCACCTTATGAGGCTTTGTACGGTCGTAAATGCCGTACGCCATTGTTTTGGACCGAGCTTGGTGAAAGTAAAATTTTCGGAGTTGATTTGATTAAAGATGCCGAACAAAAAGTAAAGGTAATCCGCGAAAGTCTGAAGGTAGCCACAGATCGTCAAAAATCGTATGCGGATTTAAAACGAAAGGACATTGAATATCAGGTGGGAGATAAAGTGTTTCTTAAAGTGTCACCTTGGAAGAAGGTACTCAGATTTGGCCGTAAAGGCAAGTTGAGCCCGAGATTCATTGGGCCGTACGAAATTTCCGAACGAGTGGGGCCGGTTGCATATAGATTGATTTTGCCCCCTGAACTTGAAAGGATGCACGATGTCTTCCATGTTTCAATGCTTCGACGTTATAGATCCGATCCGTCACATGTGATTAATCCCTCAGAAGTTGAAATTCAATCTGACTTGAGCTATGAAGAAGAACCGATTCGTATCCTAGCTCGTGAAGTGAAAGAGTTGCGAAATAAAAGGGTTCCGTTGGTTAAGGTGTTGTGGCTCAAACACGGGATCGAGGAAGCAACCTGGGAACCCGAGAGCTCGATGAAAGAACGATATCCAAACCTATTTACCGGTAAGATTTTCGAGGACGAAAATTTCCTAAGTGAGGGAGAGTTGTGACAGCCCAAAATTGACCCTAGTCGGGAAGTGGTTTCGGGACCGCTAAACCGAGTCACCGAAAGGTTTGAATGTGATGTTTATTGTCTAGAATATGTAATCATGAATGTGTGAAAATTTCAAGCTTCGATTTAGTCGATTGCATGTGAATTTAGTCAATAGGACTTATATGAGAAAATTTTAAAATGTGATAGGTCAATGCATGAGGACCTATTAGTGCATGTGGAAGAAAAAGGGGACTTGCATGTCAAATTCCCCCTCCCTAATATGTAGTGGCCGGCCATGCTATGGGTGGAAACATGTCACCAACATGTTGTGTTAGTGATGTATGGTAAGGAAAATAAAATAATAAGCATGATAATTAAATAATGGAAGGAAGGGTGATGAAAAAAAAAGAAAAAAAAATAATGGTCTCATGCATACACCCCATTGCCGTGAGCTAAAGGAAGGAAAAGAAAGGTTTTGTTCATCCTTTTTCAACCTCTTTTGACCGAAAATCCTAAGGAAGAGGATTAGGAGGAAGTTTGGCCATGCATGTAACTAGATTGAGGTATGTTTAATGTTATTCTTTGAGATTCATGTATATTTTAAGTTGTAAGTTCAAAATCTACCTAGCCATGGTTCAAACTTTGTTAAATGATGGAGATGACATTCGGCCATGAATGTTACGTTCTTGGTTGGTATTTTGATGTCTTTGGTGATGAGGTAAGGAGATGGTTGACTTTGGGTGTTTAATAAAAGGGTTTGGATGTGAGAGTGTGTGAGAAGTAGAAATGAGGAGTCTTAGCAACTCCATGAAGGTTCGGCCATGGTAGTTTGAGGATTAGAGATTTTATTTCTTGTTAAAAATTTGATGAATCCTAGTCTGTGAAGTGTTTGAACCAACTAAGGATTAATAGATGCATGGGTACAAAGTAGGAAGAATCGGCTACTATGGTTGACACCAATGCCGAATGTAAAGATGTTATAGTAAATAATGTATGTGATTTGAGTTGATAATGTGAAAAAGGATAATTAGATGTATTATAAATGATATAAAGATTTTAGAAATTATTTTGGTTAGGTGTGTGTATGATTAAGTATATTCGGCAATATACTTAAAGTGAGTACTTGATATTATATGGGAGTATGTATATTCGGCCACATGAGTAAATATATATATGATGTTAAATTTGATTATGTATAATGGGCATTAAGATGTGGAACTTAAGAAATGTAGTCATATGTGGAATTACATGATGTTATAGTTGACATTGTACACACATACATCCATTCGGCCATCAACATGAGTAATTAGTGAGGATGGTTGCCGAATATACAAACATACATAAGCATGTGTAATTGAATTATGAATGTTTAACAAGATGGTTAAACTAGTGAATTATTGACTAAGCTCAAGGAGCTAAAGGAGGAGAATCAAGCAAAGGCAAAGAAAAGATCACTGAGTAGCCGAGTTGGAACCGTCTTACCCAACACAAGGTAAGTCATTAAGCATGTAGTTGGTATTATTTCAAATGGTCATAATGTTTATGTATTGATGCTGAATGGAATGAATAAATATACATATATATATGCATGTACGTATGTGATGATGAAATTGTTGAATGAAAAGAAAAGAGGTAAGATGTACTGAGTTGTTGATCTCGGCACTAAACGTGCGGGTATAACCATTTATGACCATGAGATTGGCGCTAAGTGCGCGGGATTCAATTGTACAGCACTAAGTGTGCGATTTGACTATGTTGCACTGAGTGTGCGAAATGAATATGATGCACTAAGTGTGCGAATTGACCTTGCGGCACTAAGTGTGCGAGTTTGACTATGTAGCACTAAGTGTGCGATTTGATTACGTAGCACTAAGTGTGCGAGTTGATTATATAGCACTGAGTGTGCGGACTCAATATACATTCGTGAATCATTATGGACACTATGTGTGCGACACTATTGAGTCGATCGCGGACAGCGGATCTGGTAAGTGTCTTGAGTACATGGCTAATAGGTGCTATGCTTATACTTGGTGTTGAGCTCGGTAAGTTTGAACCTATGTGACAAATATACTTGAAGTCACGTACATAAAATTTATCGTAGGATGGGTGAAAGGTCGTTTAGTCGTTTGATTGTAACGAAAATAAATTGATTTATGAAAATGCTTCAATGTCCTATTGATGAGTATATGGAATGTGAATGCATGAATTGATATGAAACTGAATCGATAGGTTGGAGGAACTATGGTATGGTTCGGTATGGATGGAGTAAATTGTCTCGTTCCATTTTGTTTCCTCTTGTGATAATGTTATTGATGGATGGTAGTGCATTGCTTATGACTTACTGAGTTATAAACTCACTCGGTGTTTCCTTGTCACCCATTATAGGTTGCTTGGACTCATCTATTTTTGCGGGGTCAGGCCGTCATCGAAGTCATCACACCGGATAGCAAGTTTTGGTACTTTCTTCTTAGTTGGCTTAGAAGAACATTTTGGCATGTATAAGCTATTACGTTGTGTTTGAACTTTGGCATGTAAACTTTAAGCCATGCGAAAATGGCACGAATGTTCGATTGAGTTGGATCAAGGGTAGGCATGAAATGGACCTAGTTACTTTCGTAACAGATGCTGGCAGCAGCAGTGTCATGAGATTGAAAAATCACTAAAAATAGTAGAAGTGGAATTAATTGATGAATAAATTATGTAATCGAAGCTCGATGAGTCTGTTTTCATGAGGAAGTAACGAAAAGATCATATGGGCAGTATATTAAGAGATAATCAGATTTTTGTGGGACAGGGTCAGAACGGTTTCTGGATTCCCTGCTCCGACTTTGGAAATTCATTATAAATTAACCAGAGATAATTAGGGGTCGTACCATATATGTACAGATTTCTCTCTGAGTCTAGTTTTCATAGAAACAAACGGCATCAGTATTGAAGCCCCGTGTAGGGAGATATCCAAGTCGTAATGGGCAAAGGTCAGTGTAGTCAACCCCTGCAACATGGGAGATTTTGACTAATAAACTGTACTAATTGGCCCGACCAAAAATTCTAGAAAAAAATACATAGATGAGCACATGAGTCTAGTTTCTGGGAAAAATTACGAAACTGATTTTCGAGTTACGAAACTCAAGATATAATTTTTAAAACAACTAGTACACAGATTGGGTAGTGTCTGGAAAATAAATTTTATAAGGGGTTAAAGTCAGTTAACACCTCGTGTTCGACTCCGGTGTCGGTTTCGGGTTCGGGGTGTTACATGTATTCTAGGCCCTGAGCTAGTATCTGATACCGAATATAAGGTTAGATTAATTCGGGGTCGACTAATGGTAGCATCAGACAGATAGAAGTCTTATGTAGATTTGAAGCGTAAGGAAACTGAGTATTTTGTGGGAGATTTTGTCTTTCTGAAGGTCTCACCATGGAAGAAGGTACTCAGACTTGGGCGTAAGGGTAAGTTGAACCCAAGTTTTATTGGGCCTTACCGCATTTTGAGACGAGTAGGACCAGTTGCCTACCAGTTAGAGCTACCTCCAGAATTAGAGTTGATTCACGATGTGCTTCATGTCTCGATGTTAAGATGCTACCGCTCTGATCCTACGCATGTGGTACCGGTTGAGAAGATTGATGTTAGACCAGACCTAATTTTCGAGGAAGAACCAGTCTAGATGGATCCAGAGCTGAAAGTCTTGAGAAGGAAGTCAATCCCATTAGTAAAAGTTCTTTGGCGGAATCACAGTTCTGAGGAGGCTACGTGGGAACCCGAGGAGGCGATGCGATAACAATACCCTTACCTATTCTGACCAGGTAAATTTCAAGGCCGAAATTTTCTTTAAGGAGGGTAGAATTGTAATGCCCCCCAGAAACCTAGATTAAATTATTTTTGTCTGTTTGTGACATGGATGTATGTCTAATTTAGTGATCTAATGCTCTGGAAGTGTCTGAGAAGTTGTGGGTTCAAGTCCTGGCTTGAGCAAAATTTTGGTCTTATTTGAATCAACCTTTGTCTACTGCTAGAAGACTTTTAAATTAATCTAAGTAGGACATGACAAATTGAGCATGCTAGCCTAGCGGTAAGTGGCGTGTAGAGTGTGCATGGAGTCTAAGGTTCAAATCCCTACTTGTGCAAAGGGAGATTATTTTTACTGCTTGCTTTGGGGAGGTAGTAGTGGTTGACTAAAACACTGATAGGGGGAGGGTAGTTTGAATCGATCATGGAGGGTTTGAAGGAGGAAGTTGAGGAGAGATATGAGGAGAGTTTTTAGGAGCGAATCAAGGGATTTGAAGTTGTGGGAGTTGGTTCCGAATGGGGACTCTAGGCCCTTAAAAATTTGGCCTAGGGGTCATACTCCTCATTTTTGGTCAGTTTAGTACTCTCATTTTCCCTTTTTTCATTTTGGAGTCTTTTTTTTCACTTTTACTGTAACACCCCTAACCTGTATCCGTTGTCGGAATAGGGTCATAAGGCATTACAAAATAAAACACGATTCCAAACAATTAAATATAAATATTTATATATTCATATAAATTTTTCTCGAAAGTTAATTGGGATTTATTTCGTAAACTAATACAACTCTTAAATTTGAACATTTCATATCATATATATATAGTCATATCGTTCAAGTGTAACAATACAAATTATAATACATCTATAATTTCATATATGCGGCATTAGCATAGTAACCTATATATGTCTCATGTTTTACATATTAATATCAAATAAAAACAAGTAATCGGTTATAAGTCAACTCACCTCATTTCTTAGTTTATTAAATTAATTTATGTTATTGTACACATTTACAAAGTACACGTATTTAGCAAATTCATATAACCACATATATAAGTTTATAGCATCTATAAATATGAGCATCATTACACATATATAAGGCACATAAAACTTAGCATATATAATAAGACCAAATGTCATATACACATGTTTTAACTTAGTCCATAAGTGAACACCCAAAATTTGTATCATGCAAATGTCTTTCTCTTTACCTATCAATTTCATAATTTACCTTAACTCAATAACATTCATAGTGAACCATACGGCCAAATATATATAATCATTAAAAATATCATGAATTTTGGTTACACACTCAGTATAGTCTCCATATAAGACCAAACATTTATTCAATATATATATATATAAGCATGGTGGGCATTTACCCTAAAGCCAGTGCCACACTTAACATTTGAGCATCAAATACATACCAAACAGTCAACCAAATTAATAATGAAACACATGCATTACTTACCACTTAATAATCGAATTAATGAACCTAGAACTTAATCATCCATTATTAAATTATTCCGCTTTTCATATTTTCCATTACAAACTAATTAACATATCAAATACATATTATACTATTATTCTTTCACAACTGAATCTTGCTACTTAAAGTCATATACAAATCCAAAACTTCCATCATCAATTACCAATGGACAAGCTCATTAAACATTTTGGCTAAGAACTTACAAGACCAAGTTTAAACATAATAAATTTCAAAACACATAGTGCTTATCACATATATTACGCATTCATGGCACACAACTCAACAATCAAGATTAATATAAGCTTTACCTAACACAATCTAGTTCTAATATGATAATTTAGCCATTTTTGCATGGCTTAGATTACACATAAACAAAAATCCAATTTACAAAACACACTCCAGCCTATACATGTCATAATTTGAGTTTGAATATTTAGATACCGGAATTGTAGATAGTGTGATAGACTTTGCTGACGATCCCCGAGCTTGTAACTTTGAATCCAAAATCTATAAAATAAAAGCAACATGAACACACAGAGTAAGCTATTATAGCTTAGTATGTCATAAGCAAATAAACAACCAAGTGTCATATTTAACTTAATATAATTAACCGAATTATACTAACATTAACATACTTGGCCTCAAAATTTCAAATGGGTTACTTAGGATATTTTTATAGACCATTTCTTCACCTAAGCCAAATACTTGCATGGTCATATTAACATTTCAACAATCAACTTCCAAAACCAATTAGTTATAACAAAACCATACCTACGTATACTTATACACATAAGCTCGAAAAACATATCATAACCTTACATATATATATTGCCTATAAGGCCGAATATTTATGGTCACACATATTTGCACATAATTATGAATCATTTCTGTAACACCTCAAACCCGGCCTAGACGTTATGGCCAGATCTGACATATCACATGGACTTACGATTTAGTATGCATTCGTTGGTTTAAGTGATTGGGGTGGTCTTTGTAAAAATAGCGGTTGAATGAAAAGCCAGTTTATCAATCTTTAGGCTATCCATTTGTTGTGCTTGTTGAGTCTTGGAAATGTTTATTAATTTTGAAAACCCGCGCAGCCTAACACTAGCAATTTCGACATAGTATAAATATAGTCAGAAAATAAAACCATAGCGAAAAAAGAAATTTAAATAGCAGTATTATTACAACTTAAAACCCAAAATTAAATCAGAATATAAAAATAATAAAAATATACTAACTTAGAAAAACCAACTTTGCAGATGATGTGGCCACTCCGAATCCCTCACGGCTCCAAGCCCACTATGGTTGGGGATTTCCTGTAGAGATGAAAATAAAGGGTGAGTTTGGTAAACTCAGTGTGTAACATAACCCAACCATAGCCCAAAACAGATCAAACCTCAGAGTTAGACTTATCTGGGCCTTAGCCCAGTACAGATATCAGAATGAAACCCATAGGCCCATAGCAGATACAGAACAAATATATCATGAATGCAGAAATCCCAACCCAGATCCATCCATAACACCCCCGTACCAGCCTTACACCATGTGGGGAGACTACTCGACCCACCCAACTGCTACACACCACAGAAATTGCAGCGAGGCTGCGAGATATTGTGACAAAGTCACCAGATACAGATATTGTGGCTAGGCCACCAGAACAGATATATATATGTGGCGAAGCCACCAGATTGTAGCGAGGCTCCAAGATATTGTGACGAAGTCACCAGAACAGATATATGTGGTGAGGCTACCAGATTGCAGCGAGGCTGCCAGAACACTTCCTCCATCAATATAAACCCATGTCCCATGCAACAGAAATAATAAGTCATGGCATACGTATACAGAAACAGAACATCATGCTTTTCAGAAAAAAATAACCCTAGGGGTAAAATCGTAATTTTGCATGAATAAGGGTATTTCAGTAATTATCACCTATTGCTAAGGTTTCATGCTCATTCTAACATTTACCAAGTAATCAGAAGTACTTACCTCGTCTTTTTACCAAAGTGGGCCCGTTGGCCCATTGGCCCCCTTTCGGCCCATTAAGCCCAAAAATACCGTTGTGCACGAAAATGCACACTCTACACTCTAATCACCCAAATGTACCATATTCATTAACAATTGTCTCACGAGCGGTCGCACGCTTGCGAGTTCACAAAATACCAACGTTTCGGTATTTCGGCTTTTATCGATTCAGTTTAAGGGAGGGTGTCGTTTACACACCTGGTTGATGACGATTGATGACGATATCTCCCACGCGATAATCCTACAATCGATCACTAACACATTAGACTTTTGAATTAACGATAACTAACATAAATCCACATCAACTAACCCAATCATCACACAAGTTAGTCATTTACGCACGAGGGGTAAAATAGTCATTTAACACCCTAGGGGCAAAATGGTAATTTTACCCCACAAGGGTATTCAGTAATTCTACCCTACAGGGGTATTTCGGTATTTCTACCCTACAAGGGTATTTTGGTATTTCTATCCTACAGGAGTATTTCAAAAGTTCTACCCTACAGGGGTATTTTGGTAATTCTACCTTATAGGGGTATTTCGGTAATTCTACAACTTATCGACTTGGGCCTACGGACCCATTGGGACCACATGGCCTATTTCAGCCCATCACGGCCTAAAATAGCCGTCCTACTGCTAGAGTAATGAGAAATACACACCTGTTAGGAGACTGCAGTTAATCCGCACTCCAAACACTCTTAGCTGACGCCCAACCCAAACGAACACGTCACAAAGCGAAAGGGATCAGCCAAGAAGGGTATGCCTACTCTCCTCATGGTTTGCTTTATTTAAAGCCAGCTCTCTATCTACTCTTATGTTAGCTTCCTAATGTGGGATCCCTCCATCACCAGAGTTTAAAACCAACACCAACTCTTGCCGTCCCAACATAGCAAAATAATTAACCTTTGCGTGCTAAGGGATTCGAACCAAAGTCCTCTCACATGCCAACTCATGCCACCACCACTAGGCCATCAACTCATTTGTGTCATAAATCTAACACATTAAACTTTAAAGCACACCTACTTGCTTCCAGATTTATTGAAAAGAAAAACCAAAATATATTGCAAGAGCCAAGACTTGAACCTTAGACCCCTTGCTTCCTTTATGGCGTCACTTCCTTGTCCCCTAAGTGGCGTCACCTTGCCACTACACCACACTCCTTTTTGTGTCATCTTTTACCCCTTTACTCTTAAAAGCCCAAATGCCAATTGCATCACCTGTTCATAAAATTAAAATTCCGAAGACTACCACGGATTTAACTTAAGTTTGGGCCTTCCAAAGGCCCACTAACCAACTAAAATACATATATTAACCAACCAGAACACACAAAAATTTTAAAAATCATAGAAACACAGAAAACCCGAAAATTGGGGTGTTACAACTCTACTCTCCTTAAAAAATTTTGTCCTCGAAATTTTACCTGAATCAAACAGATGAGGATATTGTTGGCGCATCGCCACTTCTGGCTCCCAAGTAGCTTCCTCTCTGTCATGATTACGCCACAACACCTTTACTAGCGGAACTGATTTCCTCATCAAAATCTTAACATCTCGATCCACAATTTGCACATGCTCTTCCTCAAAAGTCAAGTCTGTTTGGACCTCGATCTCTGCAACCGGCACAACATGAGTAGGGTCAGAACAATACCGCCTTAACATAGAGACGTGAAAGACATCATGAATCCTATCCAACTCTGGAGGTAGCTCCAACTGATAAGCCACTAGACCCACTCGCTTAAGAATCTGATAAGGCCCAATGAACTGCGGACTTAACTTGCCTTTCCTCCCAAACCTTAATATTTTCTTCCAAGGTGAAACCTTCAAGAAGACCATATCACCCACGGAGTGCTCAATTTCCTTGCGCTTCAATCCATGCCACCAATACAACTCTTTTAAGTCGCGATACATTTTACTCCCTCCAGGATGCATAGCACACAAACCTCTATGAGCTTCTTTCAGAATTGCTTGCCTCAAGTCAGAGTCCTTCGGAATACAAACTCTACCTCGGTATCATAGAACTCCCTCACTGTTCAGTCCGAACTCAGAAGTATCCCTATTCTTAACCTGCCGAAATCGAGAAACTAGGGACTTATCCCTCGACTGTTTTTCCTTAATCTCATCCACCCAGGTCGGCCTAACTTGCAGTTCTGCTAACAGACTACCGTCGTCATACAAACTCAAACGAGCAAACATGGCTCTCAGTTCAGATACAGTTCTATGACTTAGGGCATCAGCCACCACATTAGCTTTGCCTGGGTGAGACTCAATCGCGCAATCATAATCCTTAAGCAACTCTATCCATCTCCACTGCCTAAGGTTCAGCTCCTTCTGAGACAGCAAGTACTTAAGACTCTTTTGATCTGTGTATATAATACACCTTTCTCCGTACAGGTAATGTCTCCAAATCTTAAGTGCAAAGATTACCGCTGCCAACTCCAGATCATGAGTAGGATAGTTAACTTCATGTGGTTTAAGCTGTCGCGATGCATAAGCAACCACTTTACCCTCTTGCATCAGCACACAGCCCAACCCTACATGTGATGCATCACTGCATACGGTAAAATCTTTTCCAGACTCCAGCTGAGTCAGTACAGGTGCCTCGGTCAGAACTTTCTTAAGCTTCTCAAAAGATTCCTATTGTTTCTCAGTCCAAACAAATGGTGCTCCTTTCCTTATAAGCTTTGTCAAAGGCGCTGCCATCATAGAAAATCCTTCCACAAACCTTTTATAGTACCCAGCTAAACCCAAAAAACTTCGAATTTCCGACATTGACCTCTGTGGCTACCATTCTAGAATCGCTTCAATCTTTTGAGGGTCCACCTTGATCCTTTCAGCAGAGACAACATGCCCCAAGAAAGTTACCTCTCTCAACCAGAACTCACACTTACTGAATTTCACATAAAGCTCCTTCTCCCTTAGCACTTGTAGCACAATATGAAGGTGCTCATCAGACTTCTCCTCAGTTTCAGAATAAACCAGAATATCGTCGATAAAAACGACCACGAATCGATCCAAGTATGGCTGGAACACTCGATTCATCAGATCCATAAATGCCGCAGGTGCGTTTGTCAATCCAAATGGCATAACCAAGAACTCACAGTGACAATACCGAGTTCTGAATGCCGCCTTGTGAATATCCACCTCCTTAACCCTCAACTGATGATACCTAGATCGAAGGTCAATCTTGGAAAATACTGAAGCTCCTCTAAGTTGGTTGAATAAATCATCGATTCTCGGTAGTGGGTCCTTGTTCTTAATCGTCAGTTTGTTCAACTGCCAATAATTGATGCATATTCGCATTGACCCATCTTTCTTCTTTACGAACAACACTGGTGCTCCCTACGGAGACACACTTGGTCTAATGAAGCCTCTATCCAATAACTCTTGAATTTGGGCTTTTAGCTCCACCAACTCCTTCTGTGCCATCCTATAAGGTGCAATGGACACCGGTGCCGTTCTAGGCAACAAGTCGATTCCAAACTCAACCTCTCAGTTTGGGGGCAAACCAGGAAGCTCCTCTGGAAAAACATCTTGAAAATCCTTGACGGTTCTAATTTTATCTACTGTCAGATCCTCAGTTTCTGATTGGCTTACAAATGCCAAATAAGCCTCACATCCCTTTCGAATCCACTTCTCGGCTCTCAATGCCGACACCACATTAGACAGATAATCCCTACGCTTGTCTATCATCAAAACCTCATCATCCTTTGTGGTCTTTAACATTACTCGCTTAGCAGCACAATCCAGTGTAGCCCTATGCTTAACAAGCCTATCCATTCCCAAAATGAGATCGAATTCTCCGAAAGGTAGCTCCATCTCCAAAGAAAACTTTTCCTTGAGTTTCTATAGGCACATCTCTATACAGTTTATCTACCCTAACCGAGTGACCTAAAGGACTTAGTACAGATACCCCACTCACGGTCTCCTCAGAGCGTACACCCAGCGACCCAGATATAGCACATGCAACATATGAATGGGTAGATCCAACATCTATCAACGCAGTGTATGGCATACTGGAAATCAAAAACGTACCAGTTATGATGTCAAGTGCATCACCCTCCTCTCGGAGACGAGCTGCATACACCAACACCGACTGACGAGCCTCAGCAAATCCAGCACCCCTGCCAGGTGCTCCTCTTCCTCGACCGTTTCCATTACCACCTCTTCCTTGCCCACGTCCTCTCGGAAACTGTGGTCCACCCCTCACTGGTTGAGCGACCCTCTGTTCTAAAACTTGAACCTGATCTGGTTCCTGGGGACAATCCTTAACCCTATGCTCCATAGATCCACATTGGAAACAAGTACCAAAACATTTTCGACACTCACCCATATGCATCTTCCCACAATTCCTACAACCCTGCGGTCTAACAGCATTCATCGATACTGCTCGAACTGGCTCCATTATCCTTGCTCTCTTAACATTCCTGTTCATACCACCTGAAAGTCCTAAATCTCTCCTAAAACGGTTCCGATCTTTCTCACGATTCTGTCTTTCTGTATACTTCACTTCCTCAGCTATCTTAGCTTTCTCCACTAAAGCAGCAAAGTTACGTTCCCTCTGCGGAGCAATCAGCACCATAAGTTCATCTCTTAGACCATCCTCGAAGCGTACGCTACGCTCATACTCTGTAGCGACAATCCCAGAAGCATACCGGCTCAGTCTCAGAAACACAGACTCATACTCAGCCACTGACTTACTCCCTTGGACCAGGTTTAGAAATTCTTTTCGGCGAGCGTCCTCGTAACTAGCCCCAATATACTTTCCTTTGAAGGCCATCTTAAATAGCTCCCAAGTCACATTGTCAGTAGGAGTTCCATCTCTCACCGTGAGCCACCACTGATAAGCCTCATCCCTGAGTAACGATATGGCTCCCTTCAGCTTCTGCTCTACAGAGCAGTCCAGATCATCCATAATCCGCTCTATGGCTTCTAACAAATACTCAGCCACATTCGGAGCTACACCTGATACGCCCCTAAATATCTCTACTCCATTGGCCTGGAGCCGCTAAAAAATAAACCTCCGAATTTCGTTTCCTGTACTTGCCCCAGCAACCCTTTCCAAAACTTGGAGCATTGCCTGGGACAGAGCATCGTCCCCGGCACCTCGATCATGAGACTCTACCTCCGTTGCCGGTGGTACCTGTGCATCAGCTACTGGCACATGTCTTGAAGACGAAGATTCAGCCTGAGCATTACCTCGGCCACGTCCACAGCCTTTTCCACGAGCTGCTCGTGTACTCATTTCGTATTATCTGATTAAGAATTTTATGAATCAGTTAGTATTTCAATTTTTATTACAGATGTCTTATGAATAACAATAATTCAGAGTTTGAGTTTGTTTCCTTTTGCGGTAGCCTAGCTATAGTCTCAGTCTACTTATCAAAGTTTCTACGGTTCCAGTGTTAGCCTAACTAAAGTACCATGATAAGGTTTTGTACAAGCATATAACAGATATTTCAGAAACAATCAGAAAGGCTCAGAAAACTTACAGACTTGGGCCGGAGATTCGGTGTGCCACCTTAAAAAAAAAAACTAATTTTAGAGAACTGATTTTAATCTTTAAAATCATCTATTTGTAAAGATAAAATATTGAAACATTCTCGAAAACAATTTATAATCAAGTTCCAAAAAAAAAACAATTTTTGAAAACCTTTATTCAATGTTTCTTTACAAACTCCCATTTTTAGACCCGTTCCACAGCCGAGTTATTGCAACTTGGCTCTGATACCACTAAAATAACACCCTAAACTTGGCCCAGACATTATGGCCAGATCTGACATGTCACATGGATTTACGACTTAGTATGTATTCGTTGGTTTAAGTGATTGGGGTGGTCTTTGTAAAAACAGCGGTTGAATGAAAAGCTGGTTTATCAATCTTTAGGGTATCCATTTGTTGTAGTTGTTGAATCTTGGAAACATTTATTAATTTTGAAAACCCGCGCAGCCTAACACTAGCAGTTTCGACATAGTATAAATATAATCAGAAAAAAACCATAGCGAAAAAAGAAATTTAAATAGCGGCATTATTACAACTTAAAACCCAAAATTAAATCAGAATATAAAAATAATAAAAATATACTAACTTAGAAAAACCAACTTTGCAGATGATGTGGCCACTCCGAATCCCTCACGGCTCCAAGCCCACTATGGTTGGGGATTTCCTGCAGAGATGAAAATAAAAGGTGAGTTTGGTAAACTCAGTGTGTAACATAACCCAACCATAGCCCAAAACAGATCAAACCTCAGAGTTAGACTTATCTGGGCCTTGGCCCAGTACAGATATCAGAATGAAACCCATAGGCCCATAGCAGATACAGAACAAATATATCATGAATGCAGAAATCGTAACCCAGATCCATCCATAACACCCCCGTACCAGCCTTACACCATGTGGGGAGACTACTCGACCCACCCAACCGCTACACACCACAGAAATTGCAGCGAGGCTGCCTGATATTGTGACAAAGTCACCAGATACAGATATTGTGGCTAGGCCACCAGAACATATATATATATATATGTGGCAAAGCCACTATATTGCAGCGAGGCTGCCAGATATTGTGACGAAGTCACCAGAATGGATATATATATGTGGCAAAGCCACCAGATTGCAGCAAGGCTGTCAGATATTGTGACGAAGTCACTAGAATAGATATATGTGGCGAGGCCACCAGATTGCAGTGAGGCTGCCAGAACACTTCCTCCATCAATATAAACCCATGTCCCATGCAACAGAAATAATATGTCATGGCATACGTATACAGAAACAGAACATCATGCTTTTTAGAAAAAAATAACCCTAGGGGTAAAATCGTAATTTTGCATGCATAAGGGTATTTCAGTAATTATCACCTATTGCTAAGGTTTCATGCTCATTCTAACGTTTACCAAGTAATTAGAAGTACTTACCTTGTCTTTTTACCAAAGTGGGCCTGTAGGCCCATTGACCTGCTTTCGGCCCATTAAGCCCAAAAATACCATTCTGCACGAAAATGCACGCTCTACACTCTAATAATCCAAATGCACCATATTCATTAACAACTTCTCACGAGCGCTCGCACGCTCGCTAGTTCACAAAATACCAACGTTCTGGTATTTCGGCTTTTACCGATTCAGTCTAAGGGAGGGTGTCGTTTACACACCTGGTTGATGACGATTGATGACGATATCTCCCACGCGATAATCTTACAATTGATCACTAACACATTATACTTATGAATTAATGATAACTAACATAAATCCACGTCAACTAACCCAATCATCACACAAGTTAGTCATTTACGCACGAGGGGTAAAATAGTCATTTAACACCCTAGGGGCAAAATGGTAATTTTACCACACAAGGGTATCGCGGTAATTCTACCCTACAGGGGTATTTCGGTATTTCTACCCTACAAGGGTATTTCGGTAATTCTATCCTACAGGGGTATTTCGGTAATTCTACCCTATAGGGGTATTTCAATAATTCTACCCTACAGGGGTATTTCGGTAATTCTACCTTACAGGGGTATTTCGATAATTCTACAACTTATCCACTTGGGCCTACGGACCCATTGGGACCACATGGCCCATTTCAGCCCATCGCGGCCCAAAATAGCCGTCCTACTGCTAGAGTAATGAGAAATGCACACCTGTTAGGACTCTGCAGTTAATCCGCGCTCCAAACACTCTTAGTTGAAGCCCAACCCAAACGAACACGTCACAAAGCGAAAAGGATCAGCCAAGAAGGGTATGCCTACTCTCCTCATGGTTTGCTCTATTTAAAGCCAGCTCTCCATCTACTCTTATGTTAGCTTCCCATGTGGGATCCCTCCATCACCAGAGTTTAAAACCAGCACCAACTCTTGCCGTCCCAACATAGCAAAATAATCAACCTTTGCGTGCCAAGGGATTCGAACCAAAGTCCTCTCACATGCCAACTTAGCCACCACCACTAGGCCATCAACTCATTTGTGTCATAAATCCAACACATTAAACTTTAAAGCACACTTACTTGCTTCCAGATTTATTGAAAAGAAAAACCAAAATATATTGCAAGAGCCAAGACTTGAACCTTGGACCCCTTACTTCCTCTATGGCGTCACTTCCTTGTCCCCTAAGTGGCGCCACCTTGCCACTACACCACACTCCTTTTTGTGTCATCTTTTACCCATTTGCTCTTAAAAGCCCAAACGCCAATTGCATCACCTGTTCATAAAATTAAAATTCTGAAGACTACCATAGATTTAAGTTAAGTTTGGGCCTTCCGAAGGCCCACTAACCTACTAAAATATATATATTAACCAACCAGAACACACATAAATTTTAAAAATCACAGAAACACAAAAAACCTGAAAATTGGGGCGTTACAATTTCATTGATAACCGATTTATTTAGCCACAAGGCTGAATACACATGCCAAACTCATCATCATTATCAATTAAACATGAATAGAAAAAATATTAAGTACATACTTACCTTATTACTAGTAGCCAACAAGCTAACTCATACCTAGCCATTTAGCTCGTTTTACACATCTGTACACGATTTACCTTTGCCCGATGAGCCATTCAAAATTGGATAGGGCACTCGGATAATCAAATAAATCGTACAATGCCAATGTCCCAGATGTGATCTTGCATGTAGTCACATATCGATGCCACTATCCCAGACAGGGTCTTACTCGTAAACATATATCAGAATCACATATCGATGCCATGGTCTTACTCACACACATATAGCGGAATCATATGTCATAACAAATGTATCCTAGCTATTCCTAGGATTCAAACGGGGCTTTTGGACATCGTGACTCGGTTGAAACGAATTCGGAAACATAGTATTCAAGCTTACTCACATTCAGCCAATGCATAATTAAAATCACATATTTCATTTCAGCAAGTATAATTTTCACATAATTTTAATAAAGTACGTCTATTTGCTTATAAACTTACCTCGGACGGTACAAAACAGAACAGGGCAGCTAGTCAACAACTTTCGTTTTCCCTTGATCTAAATCCTATTTCTTGGGTTCTTGATCTAAACATATTCAAATTTAAGCTCATTCAAACATATTTTCTTTCAATTTAGTCCAAAAACACATAAATGGGCAAATTATCATTTTTCCCCTGACATTTACACTTTTTACAATTTAGTCCCTATTATACAAAACAAAAAATATACAAAATTTCAATATACCCATGTTAGGCCCAATTTTACCCATACTCATACAAGTCCATATATTTCATTTATTTCACATTTTAGTCCCTCAAATTATTATTTTTGCAATTTAGTCCTAATTACTCAAAATCATCAAAAACTCCAATACAAAACATGTTAATCTAAAACATATATTCCATTTTTCATCATCAAACAAAAAAATCACAAGCTCTCATCAATGGCATAACGAAAAATATTCATCAAAATAAAAAATTTAAGCATGGGTTTTGTAGTACTCGAAGCAACGATCTCAAAAACGTAAAAATTATCAAAAACCGAACAGCTACATACTTTGATTGAGCTTAACTATGGCCAAACTAGGTTTTCTTTTCTTGTTTTTTCTTTCTTATTTTGGTTTCGGTCAAAAGAACATAATATGAACTTGGCTTATTATTTTATTTTTATGATATATGTTATATTATAATAGTTTATAATATTAATTTACTACAGTAACCTTAATTAATTTATATCAAAACCTTATAATATAAACCTATTACCGTCTTCTTAATAATTTATGGGCTACTTGCAACATAAAGGCTTCCATTTTAGAAGCCAATAGTATTTTGTCCCTTATACATTAAACTACCCAATTTTTAATTTACGCGATTAAGTCCTTTTTTTAATCAAACACTCAAACGACAAAATTAAATCACAAAAATTTCACAGATATAAATTCACACAAAATAAACACAGAAAATAATTTTAAAATATTTTTCTACAGAAAATAATTTTAAAATATTTTTCTAACTTAGATTCGTGGTCCGGAAACCACCGTTCTGATTAGGGTCTAAATCGAGTTGTTACATTTGCAGAGTAGCCGGTTTCTGCTAGGGGTCTTGGGGGTATTTCTTGTTTTGTCCATTTGGGCACTTGCCTATTTTGTTTTGGCCTTCACAATAGTGCTTATTGATCAACTGTCTTCTTTTCCTTTCCTTCTCAACTTTCGGGTTTTTGTTCATGATTCCTTGACCAATTATTTTCTTCTTTCCTTCGACCTTCTTTGCTTTTGCACTGTGGTGGCCGAACCTAAGATTTTTTGTTCTTCAAGTCGAACAACTTGTTCCCACTTTCTCCCTTTCTTCTCTTGGCTGAATAGTCTTGGTCGATTATTACTTTACAATTCGGGGGACTTCTAGGCTGGGGTCTCGGCTAAGTACTAGTAAGTCTTCTTCTCAGGGAATGTCGACTTCTTCTTCTGTGGGCCGAATGTACCCTTCTTACTTATTATTTTCTTCACCTTAGTGATTGACTTATAACACTGTGTTTTGTCGAATATTGCTAGGGGCTTGATTTCATAAAGCAAGGTGTTGGGCGATTGTTTTCCCTTTACAAGCGATAATCCCTTTATTGGTAGGTGTTTAAGTTTTAGTTGTGATTGTGTGGGATTGCAGATTCTTATAAGTCAGTTAACTATTCTTGTGAAGGTAAAAGCATTGGAAGGAGTACGTGGAGTTAGAGTAAGCGAAGGTTGCGATTATTGATTGGTAAGTAGATGTTGTTGTCATAACGATTTCAATATTATAGTATTAGATTAACAAGGGTTTGAGACAAATGAGAGGTTGTGGTTGACTATAGGTTCTTGATCTCTAAGGCATTTCGGCTACAACTCCATAACAAGTGTGTGAACACTATCATTGGATGTGTGATAGCAAAAGCCAAAAAGTCGAAAAGTGGGTTGTAGACACCACACGGGCGTATGGCTGCCCGTGTGACAGGCTAGTAGCAAAATGAGGCCGTGATGTCGACAGAATGGCCATGAGAGATTTCATGGGCCAAAACGGTATTGGGCCATTCTAGGTGAACTGGGATGAGTGGGCCTAATGGGCTTATGGGCCCCATGCAGAGAAATTGCACAAAATGTGGTAAATCGCGGGTCAGGTTGTGTGAACTACACGGCTGAGGCCATTTTAGGTTATGTGGGCCATACGAGGGTGCGGGCCCAAATGGGCCCATAATATGGGCTATAGGCCCATTAGCACTGATTGAATGATAAGGTTGCACGGGTCGCTCAAGACGACTGTGGACCTACTGTTCGGTCGGTAAGTACACTTAGACCCCATACTGTTGAAATGACCATAATACCCCTACGAGGTAAATTGACTGTAATACCCCTGTATTATGTATGACTAATTTTGAGCATGACATTTCTGCATACACGTATAATATTATGTTACATTGCATGGGGTGGGATATATGGTTTTGAGGAAGTGCACTGAAAGGCTATAAGCCTATTACTGGCAGCTCGACTGCAAATACTATTTTAGTACCAGAATCGGTACGATTTGGTGTGTAGGGTTGGGTCGGTCGATTTAATCCCCACATGGTGTGTAGGGCTGGTACGGAGATGGTGTGTAGCAGATGGATTGGGTAGGATTCTTTGCTTGCATACTGCAGTGAAACAGGCTAAAGTCCAGACTATTACTGTTACTGAAAGTGGGGCTAAGGCCCCTAACTAGAACTAAAGGGCTTAGGCCCAAACTGTATTTACACTGGTTGTTGTGGTTATGGGATTTCACACACTGAGTTTTCATAAACTCACCTATCTATTAACTGGGCAGGAAATCCTCAGGCTTAGACGAATCGAGGCGACGCAGGACTCAGAGGTGGCCACTCGACGTAGTTCTTTTAATATTATTTTATTTTGGGTTTTCATTATGTAATAAGGCCTTTTTAATTTTTATTTTAATTTGGGAATTTTATTTGCTTTTACTTTACCTGTTAGTACTAGGACTCGGATTTTCAAGTAGTATAAATAAATGATTTTCTGAGCACATCATGCTTACACAACACATTTTGAAAGTTTCCGCAACAAACACCATTTTTAAGTTTAAAAACAAACTCATATAATTAATAATTTTGCTAAACCGACTTGAAGATTTTACATTGAACCAGACACTCTAACTTTTCTTGAGAACCTAAAGAAGTTTTTATGTAGAACGGGTTTTCACAAAACTCATCTTTTGGAAAAACACTCTAATGTGACATCACAGATTCGGCCATAACATCTAGGCCGGGTTTGGGATGTTACATGGCCTAGGGCTCTAGACGAATGATGAAATATGGATTTTGAATAAACTTGAGAATGCAACAATCCAAGCCTCCTTAGGACATCTTCACGCCATTCTAGTCTTTTCTCAACTTTCTTCTCTCTTTCCTATAATTTGAAGTTCTATTCTTGTATGTTTGTTTCTAATCTTTTATTTATTATTTACTTTGAGATCATGAATCGACAAGCAAAGAGGTTCTCCCTTTTTACTACACCAAGAATCATTCAAAACCAGGTGATGTCTTCTTTTCTTATTGTGCCAATTATTTTTATCACAAATAGTTTTATTATGGCTTGAAGAACCATTCTTACAATCTATTTTGTTATTTTGATTTAGATTTGGTTGGAGGCCTTCTTTTGGTTCGAGAACGATTTCTTATCATCCAAGAATCTCTATCCCACTAGTTCTTGGAATCTTCTTTGGCCGCCTCTCTCTTTCCTTGTTGTTTGGTTTTCTTTTTCATTTTTTAACTGGAAATCTAATTTTTTTGTTTCTTTTGTTTAGATCTCAATTCGACAGCTTCTTTTCATCCAAGAACAATTCAAATCGTCTAAATATACTTGATTCTTTATGTTCTTGGCTAGTCGAGCCTTCTTTGAAACTTTATTGTGATTTCATTCGATTTTGATCTTTATTCTTCAAATATGTCCAATCATTTGTTTTCACTTAATTGGAAGCCTTGACTCTTTTGGAATTCATATAACACAAGTGCTTCCTTAATCAACTTGGACTCCTCTAAGAACCCTAATTTGGATTTGATTTCCTTGTTCTTTTATTACTTGATTTGTGTTGCTGTCCTTTTAATTCTAACTTGGATTGTTTGAGTTTCAGGTTGAGTCAAACTCCAAATTTCCTTTTGTTCATCTAGTGTAACACCCCTCACCCGTATTCAACTCCAGAATAGGGTTACAGAGATAACACTTTTAAACATACAATTCATATATATATTATATCAACTCAAATACATTTCAAACACAACCACTCATAGTGTCCCTTAAAAAAGCATACGAGGCCTTAAGCATCCATTAGAAGTGGTTCGAGACTAAGCCGATAACTCGGGAAGCTTTTCTACACTTAGAAAATTTTTTTCAAAAAAGGGGACATTCGAAATGGGAGCACATGGCCTTGTCCCAGCTCGTGTCCTACCCTGTGTAACTCACTGACCTGGGTCACATGGCCAACACACATGCCCGTGTGGCTAGCTCGTGTGCCCTAAAAATGGCTACACATGCCCGTGTGCTAGGCCGTGCCAAACCTGTAGGGTATACTACCTAATACCACACGGCCAAGTCACACGCCCATGTGTGAGGCTGTGTGGAACCATGTAACAAGACCATGTGTCACACACGGCTGAGACACACGACCGTGTGGGCAAAAATAGGCTATTTACCAAGCCAATTTTCCACCCACACTTATGTTCACCTAAACAACCAAAATGACACCAATTTATAATATAAATAAAATGACACCAATTTATAATATAAATAAACATCCAATTTAGCCATAAACAAGGCTAATTTATACCACTTTTGATACTAGCAACCAATATGCTCATACCTTAAGTTTTATCCAATCAAAACATACCAAAATATATAGACAAATCATCTAGTTAAATTTTTACCTATCATACATCATTTTGGACCAATTTACAAGCATGATATCAATTCCAGAAACTACATAGTATAAGTCATTCACATATCCATTTATGTACTCAAAATATCAATGATATATGCACATATATGTACATAATCAAATCTACCAAATTAAGCCAACATTCACGGCCATACTTACAAACCAAAACATATTCCATTACAAGTCATTACAATTGACCAAAATCTCTATCAATCCATAATCAAAATGATTCAAAACACCTATACATGCCATATACTTAATATACCAAAGTTCATAGGTACCAAGTGATAAGTGGTAGTGTGAAACAGTCTCCAACAATCCATGAATCTGAGCTACCTTCAATATCACTATAAACACGAGAAAAATACACAAAGTAAGCTAATAAGCTTAGTAAGCTCGTATTATATAAACTTAACTAATCATAAATACACCATTCATCAATTTAAACATATTAACATGAAATTCATGATTACTAGCAAACTTTTCATATGCTTATTCATGCTCTTATATGCAAACTGTGTAACTTCTTTGATTTAAAGCTCATACTATGCATGTACATACCAGTACCAATCCGTATTAGGCTCATACTCGATATTTCGCACACAAAGTGTTGTTCATGGCCAAAGCTATCCCAAATCATACACTAAGTGCCATATATAGCCGAAGCTATCTCGATCTCACACACTAAGTGCCATATATAGTCGAAGCTATGTCGAATCGCACACTAGGTACCATATATATAGCTAATTTGTCGTCGAACATGATTGTAGTCCCGTATATACAATTTATGCAATATCAAAACATTAAAAACATAATTATAATAATGCTTATTACATACGAACTTACCTCATATATTAAAATGGTGAATCGAGTCGATTAGTCGATAACTTTTGTTTTCCCTCGATCCTTATCCAAATTCCATTTTTATAGATCTAAATATATTCAAAATTAACTCATTTAATCAAATATTTATTCATTTCAATCCAAAAAATACATTAGGGCTATTTTACACATTTACCCTAAAACTTTCACATTTTTCACAATTTAGTCCTTTTTTCATAAAATTACAAATTCATGCAATTTAGTACAAACCCATGCTTAGATGAATTTAATACATGTTACTAGCAGCCCATATTTTCAATTTATTCACACTTTTAACCACCACATTTCACATTTTCTCAATTTAATCCCTTTTTAACATTTTTGTCAAAAATCACTTTACAAAAGCTATTAATCTAATATTAAACCTTCCAAATCTATCATAAATCATCAAATTACTCAAGAATTCAACAATGGAAACATGATAAATCTTTAACAGTTTCGAAATTTAAGGTACGAGCTAACTAGAATACGAAGCAACGATCTTAAAAACATTAAAATTATTAAAAACGGAACAAAAATCGTACCTTAATGAGCAATTTAACCAAGGCCAAATGGAAAACCTAGAACTTTAGCTTTTCTTCTTACCAAATTCGGCTAAAGAAGATGATGATAATAAAAAAATGGATTTTGTTTTCTTTATTATAACATTTATTAACTATTTTGCCATTTTAACCTTAAAATTAATACAAAATTTCATTTATGCCAAATCATTAACATCCACTAACGGACCTAAATTTTAAGGTTCTATAGCCATTTGACACCATTAGCTAATAGAATAGCATTTTTTCAATTTACGCGATTTAGTACTTTTTACCGAATTAATCACTCAAACAGTGAAATTTCTTAACGAAACTTTCACACAATCACACTATCATACTATAAACATTTAAAATAATAATAAAAATATATTTTAACCTTGGATTTGTGGTCCCAAAACACTGTTCTGATTTGACTAAAAACGTTGTTACATCTAGAGCCCAAAGTCAAATCTTGTAACACCCTATCCCGTAACCGTCGCCGGAATAGGTAAGGGGTGTCACCGGATAGACAAAGCATTTCTGAACAACACAGCTTCATAGATATCATATAACATTAATACATTTGCATTCATCAATAATTCATCTATTAAAATGGTCTATGATACCTAAAACGTACATTTAGGGAAGGTCGGGACTAAACCGAACCCATTCAAAATTTTCAGCACTTAATCAAACTTTTCAAAACTGACAAAGTCACACGCCTGTGTGACTAGGCCGTGTGACTCACACAGGCACAAGGCACGCCCATGTGCTCCAACCATGCCAAATAGAGGTCCTATACTGACTTTTTAACACGGCCAACAGACACAACCGTGTACTATGACCGTGTAAAATTTAGCTAGCTACTGACTTTTTCATACAGCCACAAGGCACGCCCGTGTTCCCTGGCCGTGTGGCACAATGTAGGCTTGGTTTAAGCCAATTTGCCACCCCATATGGTTCCAATCCTACGAGCATTAATATGCAACAATTATACCAACATTTCCAACCAATTCCATGCTCAAATTTGACCAAAACACATTAGAAACTGGCACATTACCACATACACCAAAACAATACACAAACATATCATTTGCTAGCCAATTCAAATGGCATAACTTATTTACAATTCAAAACTTAATACATAGTCATTCTAGCCTATACATGCCATACTTAACAATATTTACACTTTCAAAAGTACCAAAAATGAGTTCGATAGTGTGGTGACTATTCTCGACTATCCCCGAGCTTTCAGTAGCTACTATAACTGTAAAACAGGCAGAAATCACATAGAGTAAGCTACAAGAGCTTAGTAAGCCAAATTCAATGGATCTAATCACTAAAGCATATAAATAGTACAAATCAACAATAAGAATTCATAGCCATTTCTTAGAGTAGTTCATAAGCTTAACCATACTCGTTTATTTGTATTCATATTATATTCATTTCCATGATTTCGAACCTACTCGCATTTGCTATTTCGCAGAAATAGAGTCTTTCATATTAAAAAATTAAATACAATACAAACGTACCTGTATAGATTATACATTTCCTATATTCCTTACCATATCTCGTACTTTGTCATCAAACGATTTAGAAACGATACAAATACTCATAAACGGGTATAATGCCAACATCCCGGACGTGGTCTTACATGTAATTCAGTATTGATGCCTTTGTCCCAGACAGGGTCTTATACGAAATCAGATACGATGCTGATATCCAGGACATGGTCTTACACATAAATTTCAATTCGATGCCTGTGTCCCAGACACGGTCTTACACAATAATTTAGATCAATACCAACGTTCTTTTAAAGGCATACAAAACTTTTTCAAATACTCGCATAGTATCAAGTTTACTCAAAATCTATTCATCAGGCTCTCAAGGCCATCCAATACAGATTACAATTTATATACGTAGAATTTTTTCAATTAACATGTAATTGAAATTTGACATACCTCGTATAGATTTCGGACGAACCGAGTCAACTATTCAACTACTTTGGATTTCCCTCGATCTAAGTACGATTTTCTTTGTTCTTGATCTAATACAATACAAATTCAACCATTCAATCATTCATTTCATTCAATTTAATCCAGATACACATATTTAGGGCACTTTGCATTTTAGCCCTTATATTATCACACTTTGACAATTTAGTCCCTTTTCTCACAAAATCACAATTATGCAAAATTCACCAAGACTATAGCTTGGCCAAATATACATGGCTTCCACACAAGCCCAAATAACACATTTAATTCACAATTTAGTCCTCCAAAACCTCATTTTCACAAATTAGCCCAAATAGCTCATTTCATCAAATATTCAAAAATAAAACATGATAATCCAACATATATCTTTCATAATCCATATAAGAGTACTACATAGCTCATATAATCATCAATGGCACATTTTATAATCTCCAAAAAAAACAAAAATTTACACACGGGTTTTGAAGAACACAAAGCAACGATCACAGAAACGTAGAAATTATCAAAAACCGAACAAAATGGACTAACCTATTCACCCATGCAATGGCCGAATACCTAAGCTTCAATGGCTTTCCCTTCCTCAACTTTCGACTGAACATGCATGAAAAATGGCTTCATTTTCATGATTTCTTTTGTTATAATTAACATATATTACCTAATTACCTAACCATTCTTTAAAAATTTATCTATTTACTATATTGCCAAACCATGTCTCCCACTATCATTTAATGGTCCTATTGACATGCAAGGGCTTCAACTTTAACAAACCATAGCACTTAGTACTTTAGCAACTAATAGGGAACTTTTACAACTTACGCGATTTGGTCCTTTTTGCAAATCGAGCATAGAAACAGACGAATTAAATTACAGAAATTTCACATATATAATTTAATATCACAGACATAGAAAATAATATTAAAAATATTTCTCAGACTCGGATTTGTGGTCCCGAAACCACCATTCTAACTAAGGTCAAAATCAGACTATTACAATTCTCCCCCTTAGGGATTTTTGTCCCCGAAAATCTTACCGTTAAATAGATTCTGATATTGCTGTTTCATTGCATTTTCAGGCTCCCATATAGCCTCTTCTACTCCGTGTCTATGCCACAGTACTTTGACTAACGAATTTCTCTTATTACGCAATTCTTTAATCTCACGGGATAGAATATAGATTGGCTTTTCTTCGTAAGTCGTATCTGAATGGATTTCAATATCAGACGGAGAAATTACATGCGAAGGATCAGATCTGTATCATCGAAGTATCGATACGTGAAATACATTGTGAATATTTTCTAACTGAGATGGTAGCTTCAATCTATAAGCAACCGTCCCAACTCGCTTAATGATTTCATACTGTCCGATGAACCTCGGACTTAGCTTGCCCCTTTTACCAAATCGAAACAGTTTCTTCCACGGAGATACTTTCAGAAACACTTTATCACCGATCTCATATTCGATATCCTTTCATTTTAAATCAGCATAAGATTTCTGACGATCAGAGGCAGCTTTCAGACTATCTCAGATTATTTTCACTTTCCGTTCTATTTTTTTTATCAAATCAACCCCGTAAATCTTAGTCTCACTGAGCTCAGACCAGTTTAACATAGTTCTACACTTTGTACCATATAAGGCTTCATATGGTGCCATTTTAATGCTCGATTGAAAACTATTATTATAAGAAAATTTAATCAAAGGTAGATATTGTTCCCACGTATCTTCAAACTCAAGAATGCAACATCTTAACATATCCTTGAGTATTTGAATAATCCGCTCAGATTGACCATCTGTTTGCAGATGAAAAGTAGTGCTAAAATGCAATTTAGTACCCAGAGCATCTTGCAATTTCTTCCAGAATCACGATGTAAATCTCGGATCCCTATCTGACACAATCGACAATGGTACACCATGCAGTCTTACAAAATCAAAAATATAAAGCTCAGCTAACATATCAAGCGAATAATCAAACCGAATTGGAATAAAATGAGCTGATTTCATCAAATGATCAATTACAACCCAAATTGCGTCTTTCTTTTTCGGTGACAAATGCAAACCCGAAACAAAATCCATGGTCACCCGATCCCATTTCCACTCCGGAATCATAATTGGTTAGAACAGACCTGATGGTACTTGATGTTCAGCTTTAATTTGCTGACAGACCAAACATTTAGAAACATAATTAGAAATATCTCTTTTCATTCCCGACCACCAGTATAGTTGTTTCAAGTCGTTATACATTTTCGTGCTCCCCGAATGTACAGAAAATCTACTACTGTGAGCCTCACTCAAAATCATCTGAATTAACTCTGGATTTCTCGAAACACATAGTCTATTTCTGAATCTCAAACAATCATTAACATCAACCGGAAGTTCAGAATCACACAGAGTTCATTTAATTATCAATTCATTGTCAGATTTCTGAGCCTCACAGATCTGTTGTACATACAAGGGTTTTGCTTTTAGTTATGCTAAAACTAGATCATCATCAGATAGATTCAAATGAGCGTTCATTTTATGCAAAGCAAACAACGATTACTGACTTAAAACATCAGCAACAACATTCGCTTTTCTCAGATGATAATCAAGAACTAGCTCTGTAATAGCCCAAAATTGGGTCAAGTTGGAACAGAGGTTTCGGGACCACAAAATCCGAGATAGAAATAATTATTTTATGATTATTTTGAGGTCTATGATATAATTGCATGATTGTGTGAAAATTTCGTGAAGAAATTCTATGCATAAAGTGCTCAATTTGAAGTTAGGGACTAAATTGAATAAGTTGCAAAACCTGCATTCTATAAGTTTCTAGTATGAAATTGCTTTGAAATATTAATTAGGATGTCTTAAATAGAATTTGGCCAATTTCTAAGTGATGGACAAAAATTGGACATGGATGGAATTTTTGAAAGTTTAGTAAGGAAGGGCATTTTGGTCATTTGGTAATTAAAAGAAATAAAAAGGGTAAATAAAGACAAAATTGACTCATCTTTTTCATGGAGGCCGAAATTAGCATGGGGGAAGCCATGGCTAGGGTTTTCAAGCTTTCCAAGCTCAATAAGAGAGAAATCCCGGTTGAACCTTCGGAAAGATTGGATGACACAAATAGTATGTAGTTAGGTCACATGTATGGTGCTGAATGCACATCATGTGTACAAGAGAGCTACAAGACATTATGATGTAGCTAGGTCGCACGGGTGATACTATGTGTACACCATGTAGACAACAGAGCTACGAGATATATGTAGCTAGGTCGTATGCGTGGTTTCAGGTGAAGGACACCATGTAGACAAGAGAGCTACGAGATAAATTGGCTAGGTCACATGGGTGGTACTGAGTGTTCACCATATGTACAAGAGAGTCGAACTATATGATGGGTGGAGCTATGTGCTGAAACCACTAAGTATCGAGGATAGATCTGAAGTGTTCAACGGGAGACTCTTTATGTATTGCTTTGTGAGTTTCGTGATGAATAAGTGCAGGAACTTGGTTATGTGAATGATGTGTTCACTAAGTGACCAGGATGTGGTAAGGTTATAAACAAGTAAGTTATACATGAGGATGATTTCATGGTGACCTTGTGATCATGGGCCTATACTTTTGATGTATGAAACGTGGTGAAAATGATTTGTGATATGTATGTTAAAATGAGGTTAATAAAAAGAAAGTGTGAAAGAGTGAATTAGCAATAAAACTGTTTTGGACAGTAGCAGTGACGTGAATTTTAAAAATCACCAAAAATAGTAGAAATTGCATCAGAGACTGAATGAGATATCAAATTAAATCTTAATGCGTCTATTTTCATATAAAAGAAACACAGGAAGAAAAGGAGTTCTATATTTTGAGATATTTATGGTTTTGTGAGACTGGTTCAGAATGATTACGTGGTCCTCTGTTCTAACTTTGGAAAATCAAAACAATTTGGATAAAAATAATTAGAGGATTAAACTTATATTTTTAAAATCCATAATGAGTCTATTTTCAAGATAAATCAACAAGAACATTATCCGAGTTCTGTACTGTGAGATAATTAATTTTTAGTGAATAGAGGTCAGAAGTGTCAGAAACTGAAATAGGGGAAATTTTAATGAATAAAATGTACTAATTGGTCAAACCAAAAATTATGAAAATTTTATGGTGGAAAGATAAGTGAGTCTAGTTTCAGTGGAAATTTACAGATCTTAATTTGGAGCTCTGTAGCTCGAATTATAAATAAGTAAGTGACTATGACTCGTGTGGACAGTTTGATGTGAGCATTTATTAGTAAATTATGAAATCGTACTTACAAGAATGCTATATACATTAAGGATGTGGGATGGAGAGGAGGAGGAGGAATATAAATATATGTGGAATACACAGAAACTATGGTATATAAAATATTGATATAATGAAATAAATGATATGTGTTTATAAGAAAACAGAAAGAGAATGATATGTATCATGACATGTATATATATATGACTAGTCTCAATGTAATGCTTGTTGGGTATGGAGTTGAATTGAAATGTTTCAGGCAAACATGTTATTTTGCGCATCTGAATTGTGGTATTTTATAAAGATATGATCTAGTTTTAAATATGAATGCTTTATGATTAAGCTGAAGATATTTGGTAAGATGATAATCTTGGTATAAATGTATAAGTGCTACTATCATAAACAAGGGAAAATGAGTATGAGAGACACATGTATGATGACGTACAAATGCTATGTTTGTGGTTTAATTGAGAATATTTAATCATTAAATGAATACCATGTTATATGCTTTTGATTTTGTATAAGTGTGTAAGAGATTAAGGTTGACCAAAGCTTGGAAAATAGCCTAGGTATATTCTACACAGGCAAAAACACGACCATGTGTCTCAGCCGTGTATGGAACACGACTTTGGGACAGGGCGTGTGGAGCCTCAAAGCATGAAATTTGTAAGATTTTCGTAAGTTCTCGGTTTAGTTCCGAACCCTTTCTAAAGTATGTTTCGGGCTTCGTAGACTCAAATAAGGGACTATGTGTAAGTGAATGAACGTTTTGAAATATGAATGAAATTTTATGGCCCGTATTTTAGTTTAATGTTTGTATGTTTGTCCGGTAACGCCTCGTACCCTATCCCAGACTCGGGCACTGGTAAGGCGTGTTACATTTAGTGGTATAAGAGCAGGTTTAGTCGATTCTCAGACTAACATAGCAAGTGTGAGAGTTTAGTTATACATGCCACAAATATGTGATAGTGTGATGTCTCCCGACACTAATGAGGACCATTTTGTTTAAAATGAAGTATTCTCCAACCGAGCTACATCTGACCGTTTAATAGTAATATTGAAGTATTTGAATAAAGTGTAGCTATGATGTGTTAAACTCGGGAAGGTATAAATAAGAATTCGTGATATGTGTATATGTGATAATATGTGAGATGAAAGTTTATATAGCGATATATTTATTCATATTTCTTTGGCCTACATATGCTATTGCATGCTTGACTAAATTAATTAGTAAATGTGATGACTAAAGTTATTCAAAATTCATAGAATGTATGAGTGAGTGCACTTGTTTGAAATGAGATAATTGGAAATTTTATGTAAAACAGATATGAATAATAAATTGTTTGAAGTGGATAGCATGATTATAATGACATATGTGGATAATGAAAAAAATGTGTCATATAGATATATGTCAGAATCGAGTTAGAGACTGTACGACCTCACCCCCTTATCGATTAGGTGTATATAACGGAAATTCATGAGAATCATGTTGACTAAGTTCCTAAGTGTGGAATCAAAGAGTTCAGTGATAAAATAATTATAGATATGACCAGAGACTGAGAATGGTTGACAAGTGAAGGATAGAGTTAGAGAAATATCAGAGTTGACTGAGTTATCTTGGGATTAAAATTGATGACAGAGTGTTTCTGAAAGTATCGTCTTGAAAAAATTTAGTTAGTAATGCTGGAAATTATGAGAAAGATACTAAACTGCAGTCCGGTAAGATTTTCGAGGACAAAAATCTCTAAAAAGGGAAGTTGTAATAGCCCAAAATTGGGTCAAGTTGGAACGGAGGTTTTGGGACCACAAAATCCGAGATAGAAATAATTATTTTATGTTTATTTTGAGGTCTATGATATTGTTGTATGATTGTGTGAAAATTTCGTGAAGAAATTCTATGCATAAAGTGCTCATTTTAAAGTTAGGGACTAAATTGAATAAGTTGCAAAACCTGCATTCTATAAGTTTCTAGTATGAAATTGCTTTGAAATATTAATTAGGATGTCTTAAATAGAATTTGGCCAATTTCTAAGTGATGGACAAAAATTGGACATGGATGGAATTTTTGAAAGTTTAGTACGGAAGGGCATTTTGGTCATTTGGTATTTAAAAGAAATAAAAAGGGAAAATAAAGGCAAAATTGACTCATCTTTTTCATGGAGGCCGAAATTAGCATGGGGGAAGCCATGGCTAGGGTTTTCAAGCTTTCCAAGCTCAATAAGAGAGAAATCCCGGTTGAACCTTCGGAAAGATTGGATGATACAAATAGTATGTAGCTAGGTCACATGTATGGTGCTGAATGCACATCATGTGTACAAGAGAGCTACAAGACATTATGATGTAGCTAGGTTACACGGGTGATACTATGTGTACACCATGTAGACAAGAGAGCTACAGGATATATGTAGCTAGGTCGCATGCGAGGTTCCAGGTGAAGGACATCATGTAGACAAAAGAGCTACGAGATAAATTGGCTAGGTCACATGGGTGGTACTGAGTGTTCACCATGTGTACAAGAGAGCCGAACTATATGATGGGTGGAGCTATGTGCTGAAACCACCATGTATCGAGGATAGATCTGAAGTGTTCAACGGGAGACTCTTTATGTATTGCTTTGTGAGTTTTGTGATGAATAAGTGCAGGAACTTGGTTATGTGAATGATGTGTTCACTAAGTGACCAGGATGTGGTAAGGTTATAAACAAGTAAGTTATACGTGAGGTTGGTTTCATAGTGACCTTGTGATCATGGGCCTATACTTGTGATGTATGAAATGTGGGGAAAGTGATTTGTGATATATATGTTAAAATGAGGTTAATACAAAGAAAGTGTGAGAGGTGAATTAGCAATAAAACTGTTTTGGACAGTAGCAGTGATGTTAATTTGAAAAATCACCAAAAACAGTAGAAATTTCATCAGAGACTGAATGAGATATCAAATTAAATCTTAATGCATCTACTTTCATATAAAAGAAACAGAGCAAGAAAAGGAGTTCTATATTTTGAGATATTTATGCTTTTTGTCAGACTGGTTCAGAATGATTACGTGATCCCCTTTTCTAACTTTGGAAAATAAAACAATTTGGATAAAAATAATTAGAGGATTAAACTTATATTTTTAAAATCCCTAATGAGTCTATGTTCAAGATAAATCAACAAGAACATTATCCGAGTTCTGTACTGTGAGATAATTAATTTTTAGTGAAGAGAGGGCAGAACTGTCAGAAAGTGAAATAGAGGAAATTTTAATGAATGTACTGTACTAATTGCCTGAACCAAAAATTATGAAAATTTTATGGTGGAAAGATATGTGAGTCTAGTTTTATGGGAAATTTACAAATCTTAATTTGGAGCTCTGTAGCTCGAATTATAAATAAGTAAGTGACTATGACTCGTGTGGACAGTTTGATGTGAGCATTTATTAGTGAATTGTGAAATCGTACTTACAAGAATGCTATATACATTAAGGATGTGGAATGGAGAGCAGGAGGAGGAAAATAAATATATGTGGAATACATGGAAACTATGGTATATGAAATATTGATATAATGAAATAAATGATACGTGTTTAAAAGAAAACAGAAAGAGAATGATATGTATCATGACAAGTATATATATATGACTAGTCTCAATGTAGTGCTTGTTGGGTATGGTGTTGAATTGAAATGTTTCAGGCAAACATGTTATTTTGTGCATCTGAATTGTGGTATTTTATAAAGATATGATCTAGTTTTAAATATAAATGCTTGATGATTAAGCTGAAAATATTTGGTAAGATGATAATCTTGGTATAAATGTATAAGTGGTACTATAATAACCAAGGTAAAATGAGTATGAGAGACATATGTATGATGACATACAAATGCTATTTTTGTGGTTTAATTGAGAATATTTAATCATCAAATGAATACCATGTTATATGTTTTTTATTTTGTATAAGTGTGTAAGAGATTAAGGTTGACCAAAGCTTGGAAAATAGTCTAGGTATATTCCACACAGGCAGAAACACGACCATCTGTCGTAGCTGTGTATGGAACGCGAGTTTGGGACACGGGCGTGTGGAGCCTTAAAGCATGAAATTTTCAAGATTTTCGTAAGTTCTCGGTTTAGTCCCGAACCTTTTCTAAAGTATGTTTTGGGCTTCGTAGACTCAAATAATGAACTATGTGTAAGTGAATGAATGTTTTGAAATATGAATGAAATTTTATGGCCCGTATTTTAGTTTAATGTTTGTATGTTTGTCCGGTAACGCCTCGTACCCTATCCTAACCTCGGGTAAGGGTAAGGGGGTTATATTTAGTGGTATCAGAGCAGGTTTAGTCGGTTCTCGGACTAACATAGTAAGTGTGAGAGATTAGTGATACATGCCACAAATATGTGATAGTGTGATGTCTCCCGACACTAATGAGGACCATTTTGTTTAAAATGAAGTATTCTCCAACCGAGCTACATCTGACCATTTAATAGTAATATTGAAGTATTTGAATAAAGAATAGCTATGATGTGTTAAATTCGGGAAGGTATGAATAAGAATTCGTGATATGTGTATATGTGATAATATGTGAGATGAAAGTTTATATAGCGATATATTTATTCATATTTGTTTGGCCTACATATGCTGTTGCATGCTTAAGTAAATTAATTAGTAAATGTGATGACTAAAGTTATTCAAAATTCATAGAATGTATGAGTGAGTGCACTTGTTTGAAACGAGATAATTGGAAATTTTATGTAAGACAGATATGAATAATAAATTGTTTGAAGTGGATAGTATAATTATAATGACATATGTGGATAATGAAAAAAATGTGTCATATAGATATATGTCAGAATCGAGTTAGAGACTGTACGACCTCACCCCCTTATCGATGAGGTGTATATAACGGAAATTCATGAGAATCATGTTGACTAAGTTCCTAAGTGTGGAATCAAAGAGTTCAGTGATAAAATAATTATAGATAAGACCAGAGACTGAGAATGGTTGACAAGTGAAGGACAGAGTTAGAGAAATATCAGAGTTGACTGAGTTATCTTGGGATTGAAATTGATGACAGAGTGTTTCTGAAAGTACCGTCTTGAAAAAATTTAGTTAGTAATGCTAGAAATTATGAGAAAGATACTAAACTGCACTCCGGTAAGATTTTCGAGGACAAAAATCTCTAAAAGGGGAGAGTTGTAATAGCCCAAAATTGGGTCTAGTTGGAACAGAGGTTTTGGGACCACAAAATCCGAGATAGAAGTAATTATTTTATGATTATTTTGAGGTCTATGATATGATTGCATGATTGTGTGAAAATTTCGTGAAGAAATTCTATGCATAAAGTGCTCAATTTGAAGTTAGGGACTAAATTGAATAAGTTGGAAAACCTGCATTCTAGAAGTTTCTAGTATGAAATTGCTTTGAAATATTAATTAGGATGTCTTAAATTGAATTTGCCCAATTTCTAAGTGATGGACAAAAATTGGACATGGATGGAATTTTTGAAAGTTTAGTAAGGAAGGGCATTTTGGTCATTTGGTAATTAAAAGAAATAAAAAGGGAAAATAAAGCCAAAATTGACTCATCTTTTTCATGGAGGCCGAAATTAGCATGGGGGAAGCCATGGCTAGGGTTTTCAAGCTTTCCAAGCTCAATAAGAGAGAAATCCCGGTTGAACCTTCGGAAAGATTGGATGATACAAATAGTATGTAGCTAGGTCACATGTATGGGGCTGAGTGCACATCATGTGTACAAGAGAGCTACAAGACATTATGATGTAGCTAGGTCGCATGGGTGATACTATGTGTACACCATGTAGACAAGAGAGCTACAGGATATATGTAGCTAGGTCGCATGCGTGGTTCCAGGTGAAGGACACCATGTAGACAAAAGAGCTACGAGATAAATTGGCTAGGTCACATGGGTGGTACTGAGTGTTCACCATGTGTACAAGAGAGCCGAACTATATGATGGGTGGAGCAATGTGCTGAAACCACCAAGTATCGAGGATAGATCTGATGTGTTCAACGGGAGACTCTCTATGTATTGCTTTGTGAGTTTCGTGATGAATAAGTGCAGGAACTTGGTTATGTGAATGATGTGTTCATTAAGTGACCAAGATGTGGTAAGGTTATAAACAAGTAAGTTATACATGAGGATGATTTCATGGTGACCTTGTGATCATGCGCCTATACTTGTGATGTATGAAATGTGGGGAAAGTGATTTGTGATATATATCTTAAAATGAGGTTAATACAAAGAAAGTGTGAAAGAGTGAATTAGCAAAAAAACTGTTTTGGACAGTAGCAGTGATGTGAATTTGAAGAATCACCAAAAATAGTAGAAATTTCATCAGAGACTGAATGAGATATCAAATTAAAGCTTAATGCAACAACTTTCATATAAAAGAAACAGAGCAAGAAAAGGAGTTCTATATTTTGAAATATTTATGTTTTTTTTAGACTGGTTCAGAATGATTACGTGATCCCCTTTTCTGATTTTGGAAAATCAAAACAATTTGGATAAAAATAATTATAGGATTAAACTTATATTTTTAAAATCCCTAATGAGTCTATTTTCAAGATAAATCAACAAGAACATTATCCGAGTTCTGTACTGTGAGATAATTAATTTTTAGTGAAGAGAGGGCAGAACTGTCAGAAAGTGAAACAGAGGAAATTTTAATGAATATACTGTACTAATTGGCTAAACCAAAAATTATGAAAATTTTATCGTGGAAATATTTGTGAGTCTAGTTTTAGGGGAAATTTACAAATCTTAATTTGGAGCACTGTAGCTCGAATTATAAATAAGTAAGTGACTATGACTCGTGTGGATAGTTTGATGTGAGCATTTATTAGTAAATTGTGAAATCGTACTTACAAGAATGCTATATACATTAAGGATGTGGAATGGAGAGGAGGAGGAAAATAAATATATGTGGAATACATGGAAACTATGGTATATGAAATATTGATATAATGAAATAAATGATATGTGTTTATAAGAAAACAGAAAGAGAATGATATGTATCATGACATGTATATATATATGACTAGTCTCAATGTAATGCTTGTTGGGTATGGAGTTGAATTGAAATGTTTTAGGCAAACATGTTATTTTGCGCATCTGAATTGTGGTATTTTTTAAAGATATGATCTAGTTTTAAATATGAACGCTTGATGATTAAGCTGAAGATATTTGGTAAGATGATAACTTGGTATAAATGTATAAGTGGTACTATAATAAACAAGGTACAATGAGTATGAGAGACACATGTATGATGACGTACAAATGCTATGTTTGTGGTTTAATTGAGAATATTTAATCATTAAATGAATACCATGTTATATGCTTTTGATTTTGTATAAGTGTGTAAGAGATTAAGGTTGACCAAAGCTTGGAAAATAGCCTAGGTATATTCCACACAGGCAGAAACACGACCATGTGTCTCAGCCGTGTATGAAACGCGACTTTGCGACACGGGCGTGTGGAGCCTTAAAGCATGAAATTTTCAAGATTTTCGCAAGTTCTCGATTTAGTCCTGAACCCTTTCTAAAGTATGTTTTGGGCTTCGTAGACTCAAATAAGGGACTATGTGTAAGTGAATGAACGTTTTGAAATATGAATGAAATTTTATGACCCGTATTTTAGTTTAATGTTTGTATGTTTGTCTGGTAGCGCCTCGTACCTTATCCCGGCCTCGGGTTCGGGTAAGGGGTGTTACAAGCTCATAGTCTTTTAACAATTCCAACCATCTTTTCTGTCGCAGATTCAAATCTTTTTGCGTCATTAAATACTTCAGACTTTTATGATAAAAAAACACATGACATTTCTCCCCAAACAGATTGTAACGCCAGATTTTCAGAGCAAACACAATAGCCGCTAACTCAAGCTCGTGTGTCAGATAGTTCTTTTCATGTGGCTTCAACTATCTTGAAGCATAAACAATGACTTTACCTTCTTGCATTAGCACACATCCCAGACCAATCAACGAAGCATCGCTGTAAATTATAAATTCTTTACCCGATTTAGTTTGTACTAATACCAGAGCTTCAGTCAACAAAGTTTTCTGTGACACCCCTAATTTGACCCTAGTCGGAAAGCGGTTTCGGGACCGCTAAACCGAGTAACCAAATTATTTGAACATGATATTTTTTGTCTAAAATAAATGTGTGAAAATTTTAAGCTTCGATTTAGTAAATTTCATGTGAATTTAGTCAATAGGGCTTATGTGTGACATTTTTGAAATGTGATAGATCAAAACATAAGGACCTATTAGTGCATGTTGAAAAAGGGGGGACTTGCATGTCAATTTTCCCCCCCATCTAGTAGTGGCCGGCCATGACATTAGGATGGACAAAGGGTGATGGGAAAAACATGTCATAGACATGTTGTGTTGGTGCATCATGGAAGGAAACAATAAAATAAAGAGCATGGGCAATAAAATATTAGTGTTAGTAGGATGAGAAACAAAAAAAAAAGAAAGGATATGTGTGATTGTCCCCCCCCTTGCCGTGAGTTGAAGGAAAGAAAAACAAAAAAAAAAAAGTGTTCATCCTTTGGTTCATCCTTGGCCGAAAATTTTAAGGAGGAAGGAAGAAGAAAGATTGAAGAGGTTCGGCCATGCATGTAACTAGGCTAAGGTATGTTTGATGATGTTCCATGAGATGCATGCATGTTTTAGTTGTTAGCTTGAGTTCTACCTAGCCCATGGTCTAAATCTTGCTATGTGATGGAAATGACACTCGGCCATGGATGCATCATTCTTGCTTGGTGTTGATGTTGTGTTGGTGAGATATCAAGTTATTTTTGTGACCAAGTTGAGATTTGAATTTTTGGAATGAGTAAGGCTTTCGGTTATGTTGTTTTGTATGAGTAATGGATTGTTGAGTTCATGCTAGTATGAATAAAATTGATTAAGAGAGGCTTGAGATAATTAAATATGCATGTTGGTGGTAAGATGAGCATTCGGTTTTTATCATGGAAGCATAGGAAGCTTGTTAAAGTTGAATTTTAGAAAAGTTAAATGTGTGTGTGCTTGTGCTAGTGCCGAATGTGCCTAGGGTGATTTAGCATTGAGTTTGGTGTTATATGAATTGAGTTTTATGGTTTTGGATTTTTAAGTGTTGTTAAATACTTTGAATAATATATATGTGGCTTTGAAATGTGAAACTCGGCCAAGTGGTTATAAGCATGATTTTAGAGATTCAATGATATTCGGCCGATTTGAATAATTCATGGCACCCCAAGCAAATTAGTTTTAGATGTTAATAAATATTGAAATTATTTAAAAGCATATTACCGAATGTGATTTTAGTCAATGATTCGGTTATGAGTGCTGATTTGTTTTATAATTAGCCGAATGTGTATATGTATACTATGAGGTGGTTTAGCTTAAAGAAAATTAAGGTGCTCGGAAGGTGATTGTCGTGGATAGTTTAAGTAATGAAATTTAATTTCTGTTATGTAAAGTGATGACATTGCTGTTTGCAAATTTGAAGTTAAAAATTGTTGATTGAGCATCAAGAGCTTATGGAAACAAAGTCAGATCGTGGAAAAAGGGAAATTGGTCGAATAGTCGGAATTGACGTACATTAGCGGTCGAGGTAAGTTTTAAGTATTAAAGCCTATAATGTGATTGAGTATGATATGTTAAGCACATATTAAAAGAATCATAACTCTATTGTAAATTTTTATGCATATAGCCTAATGGCTATTATGAAGTATAGGTAAGTTATTGATATGATATGTTGCCAAATGGATATGATATTATGAAGTGCTAAAAGGATACGTCAGAAGAGTAAAATTGTGATAAACCTGCTCAGGACAGCAGCAGTAACATGAATTTAGAAAATCATTATAAATTGTACAAAAATGGTTATAAGATAAAATTTATGTGCTTAGACTCCTTAATGAGTCTAGTTTCAAATGAAATCAAATACAACACATTTTGAATTCTGTAAAATGAGAAATCTGATTCGTAGTGAAGAGTGGTCAGATTAGTCAAACAGTGAAACAGGGGAAACTTTAAGAAAAATCTGGTATTGATTGGCCAAACCTAAAATTCTGGAAATTTTATGGATGGAAGATATACGAGTCTATATTCAGGAAAAATTAACGGAAAGTGATTTGGAGTTTTCTAGCTCCAGCTATAAATGATTTAGTGACTATTGCTCAGGAAAAACAGCTTGTGCTGAATTTGAGATTGTGTTGTAAACCTTGATAAACTTGTTCTAGTTGCTCATAAGCTATTGATTAAGCCCATACGTGAATTCTAAATTGTGATATTGGAAAATGATAGACGTAGATTCAGCCAAGACAGTGTATATATGTGATAAGGCCTAATGGCCGATGTGATGAATGTGAAAGTGTATATGTGTGATAAGGCCTAATAGCCGATGTGATGAATGTGAAAGTGTATATATGTGATAAGGCCTAATAGCCGAAGTGATGAATGTGAAAGTGTATATATGTGGTAAGGCCTAATGGCCGATGTGATGAATGTGAAAGTGTATATGTATGTGATAAGGCCTAATGGCCGATGTGATGAATGTGAAAGTGTATATGTATGTGATAAGGCCTAATGGCCGATGTGATGAATGTGAAAGTGTATATGTATGTGATAAGGCCTAATGGCCGATGTGATGAATGTGAAAGTGTATATGTGTGACAAGGCCTAATAGCCGATGTGATGAATGTGAAAGTGTATATATGTGATAAGGCATAATAGCCGATGTGATGAATGTGAAAGTGTATATATGTAATAAGGCCTAATGGCCGATGTGATGAATGTGAAAGTGTATATATGTGATAAGGCCTAATGGCCGATGTGATGAATGTGAAAGTGTATATATGTGACAGGGCTGAGTGGCCAACGTGATGGACGTGAAAGTGCATAAATGTGATAAGTCCCGAAGGGCATTTGTGTCAGTACTATATCCGGGTTAAAACCCCGCAGGCTTTATGCGAGAATATTATCACTGATTAATGTCCGTAAGCTTTGTGCTCGTACTATATCCGAGCTCTAAAGACCTGATAACTACGTGTGGGAATTTTGTCCGGGTAAGACCCGATAACTTCGTGTGGAGATTATGTCCGGGTAAGACTTCGTAATAAGAATTGCTTATAAATATATTCAATGCGAAAGGTTAAACAGGTATGTACTCCAAGTTTATATGTGAGCTTGATTTTCACTAAATCATAAGGTAGTTATGTGATGCATACGAGAGCAATCTATGAGACTATTCCTATGATTATGTGACATCGGATCAGTGTGAGAGGCGATGTGAAATCATACGATATATATATGTCACATGAGCTCACTTTTATGTGAAAGTTTATCTGCCTATTGTATATGATGAGATGTGCATATTCGGTAAAGGGATGGTATGCCCGAAGGAAGAGTGAAATAAAAATACAAACAACTATGTTATAATTTGATTGTTATCCGTTGACACTGCTTAAAACTTACTAAGCATTGTAATGCTTACTCCGTTTACTCTGTTTCCTCTGTTTTATAGATCTCATTGCGAAGCTACAGGCTCGGGGATCGTCAGCAACTAGTCACACTATCACTATCCACTGTTTGGTACTGCTATGTTTTGGATTATCTTATGGCATGTTTAAAATAGACTAGTGGCGGAAGAATATTTTGGTTAATGTATATAGCCATGCGAAAATGGCTTATATATGTTTGAGCATAATGTTATAATCATTTGGTATGGAATGGTTAATCACTATCATAATTTGTGCTATTTATGCTAAAAGGGCTAGTTGAATCATGGAAACTATGAAATAGGTAAAGTCTACCTTAAAGGCAGATGCTAGCAGCAGCAGTGATGTAGATTTGGAAAATCACTAAAAATATTAGGATTGGAATTAAATAATGAATAAATTATTTAAACGAACCTTGATGAATCTATTTTCATAGGAAAGTAACGAAACGATCATATGGACAGTATGTTAAGAGATATTCAGGTTCTCGTGAGACAGGGCCAGAAAGGTTTCTGGATTCCCTATTCCGACTTTTGAAATTCATTATAAATTAACCAGAGATAATTAGGAGTCATGCCATATATGTATAGATTCCTCTCTGAGTCTAGTTTCTATAGAAACAAACGGCATCAGTATTGAAGCTCTGTGCAGGGAGATATCCAAGTCGTAATGCGCAAAGGTCAGTGTAGTCGATCCCTGTAACATGGGAGACTTTGACTAATAAACTGTACTAATTGGCCCGACCAAAATTCTAGAAAAAATATGTAGATGGGCATATGAGTCTAGTTTCAGGGAAAAATTACAAAACTGATTTTTGAGTTGTGAAACTCAAGATATGATTTTTAAGGTGACAGTGTCGCAGTTAGCCAACTGCCTGGAAAATTTTAAAATGGACTGCGATAGTAAGCGAATTTAGTCTGTGAACCCCTCGTGTCCGACTCCGGCAATGGTCTCGGGTACGGGGTGTTACATTTTCAACTGATCAAAACTGTTCTGACACTTTTCTGACCACTCAAACTTCACATCTTTTTAGAGCAATTTTGTCAATGGAGTAGCAATCATTGAAAAACCTTTCCCAAATCTTCTATAGTAACCAGGAAGTCCCAGAAAACTACGGATTTCAGATACATTTCTTGGAGGTTTCCAATCTATAATAGCTGAAATTTTGCTCAATCAACTCGGATAGCAGAGGCTGATACAATATGACCCAGAAAACTAACTTCTCACAACCAGAATTCACACTTACTAAACTTCGCATACAACTGTCTATCTCGCAGTGTCTGTAGCACTATCCTCAAATGCTCGGCGTGTTCAGATTCATTACGTGAATAAATCAATATGTCATCAATAAATACAACAACAAATTGATCTAAATACGGTCTGAAAATTCTATTCATCAAATCCATAAAGATAGAAGGCACATTCGTTAATCCAAAAGGCATAACTAAAAATCATAATGCCCGTACCTTGTTCTAAAAGCAGTTTTCAGAATATCAGAGTCCTTTACTCGCAACTGATAGTAACCCAATCTCAAATCTATCTTTGAAAACACAGTAGCACCTTTCAATTCATTGAATAAGTCATCGATCCTGGGCAGAGGGTATTTGTTCTTTATAGTCACTTTATTAAGTTGACGGTATTCAATACACATTCTCATTGTGCCATCTTTCTTTTTCACAAACAGAACAGGAGCACCCCAAGGTGAGAAACTCGGTGTAGGAAATCCTTGATCGGTCAATTCTTGCAACTGAGATTTTAATTCTTTTAGTTCAGTCGAAGCCATTCTGTACGGAGCTATCGATATCGGAGTAGTACCAGGTACCAATTCAATGCCAAACTTGACTTTTTGATTCGAAGGCAAACCAGGTAGTTCCTCAGGAAACACATCAGGGAATTTATAGACAACAGGCACTGATTCAATTTTCTTGTCATCCACTTTCGAGTCTAACACATAAGCTAAGTAGGCTTCACAACCTTTCTTTACATAATTCCATGCTTTCATTGCAGATATCACAGTTGGTAGCCCATTTAGATCACTAAACTCAGTTCGAATTATGTCATCATTTTTACACCTTAAGTCATGACTTTTCTTTTATAGTTCACAATAGCATCGTGCAATGTTAGTCAGTCCATCCCCAGAATTATATCAAATTCGTCAAAAGGCAATACAATCAGATCAGCAGGAAAATAGGTATCTCGAATCATTAACGGACAATTCTTGCAGAGTTTATCAATTAAAACACTCTTGCCTAAAGGTTCGATACTTTAATTACAAATTCAGTAGACTCTATAGGCAAAGTCTTACTGCGCACTAAATTCATATAGATATAAGAATGCGTTGAGCCAGGGTCTATCAATGCAATCACAGAAGTATCATAAAGAGTGAAAGTACCAGTAATCACGTCTGGAGACGAGGCTTTCTCACGAGCTCGGATTGCATAGGCCCTAGCAGGCGCTCTGGCCTCAAATCTAACAGCAGTATCCCTAGTAGCTCTTTGATCACCACTTGTATTTCTCGTGTTTCTGGAAAGTCTACCTCTAGCTGAGGTGTTACTCGGTCTCGAATTCTGTACATTCTCTTGCTCAGTAGGTTTAGAACAATCTCCTGTAAAATGATCCAAGGACCCACATCGAAAATAGGCTCGATCATTCAATCTACAATTTCCCGAATGTCTTTTACCACAATGTTTACACTCAGGTTTCTCAGATTGGACATTTCCAACACTTGCAACAGAAGTAAAAGGAGCTCTGGTGTCCGAATATGATCTAGTTCGATCTCTATTTTAATGTCCTATATTAGTATTTTAATGATTCTGATCATCTCGGAATTTCTTTGATCCAAACTGAAATGACTTACTCGAAGATCTCTTTCTATCATCTCTAGCTTCAAAATCAGCTTTTCTTTTCTCTTTACTTCATTCTTCAGCTTTACAAGCTCATTCGACGAGCACAACCATTTCTTTAATTTCCAGAATTCCAACTAACAGATGGATATCTTCGTTTAATCCATCTTCAAACCTTTTGCACATTATTGCTTCATTCGATACACATTCTCGAGCATACTGGCTTAATCTCACAAATTCCCGTTCATATTCAGTGATAGACATTCGACCCTGTTTAAGCTCGAGAAACTCTTTACGTTTCTGATCAATAAATCTCTGACGAATGTATTTCTTCCGAAATTTAGCTTGGAAGAAATCCCAGGTAACCTATTCGCTTGGAACCACAGATATTAAAATTTTCCACCAATGGTACGCGTATCTCTCAGAAGTGAAACGACACATTAACACATTCCTCCGGATTCAGAGACATTTCATCAAACACCCATATTGTATTCTCTAACTAGAATTTGGCTCTTTCAGCATCATCATTTGTTGCAGCTCAGAATTCTTCAGCCCCATACTTCCTAATCTTGTCAACTGGTGGTCTACTTGACTGAACTGGATTCACGGAAGTCATAACAGGAATTTGAGAAGGATTAACTGGGGGTGGAGGTTGTTGAACAGCCGAATTGATTCTAATATATTGGGTGAACCAATCATTCATCATTTGATAGAAGGCTTGCATAGCCTCGCTATCATGGTTGCTCGCAACCGGTCGAGAATCATCTTGCACCATCCCTTACTCGGGAGCAGGCACATTACTCTCAACATCGTCAGCTACGGCTCTATTGGGATCCATTGCTATATCAAAGCACATTTCAAAGGTCAGGATTCATCACACTATCACAGTTTCAGACATATGGCATGTATACCTAGACTCACACACGCTATGGTAGTCCTAGAACCGACTAAACCATAACTCTGATACCAATAAAATTTAACACCCTTATCCCGTAACCGTTGCCAGAATAGGTAAGGGGTGTCACTGGACAAACAAAGCATTTCCGAACAACACAGCTTCACAGATATCATATAACATTAATACATTTACATTCATCAACAATTCATCCATTAAAATGGTCTACGATACCTAAAACATACATTTAGGGAAGGTTAGACTAAACCGAACCTATTCAGAATTTTCAGAACTTAATCAAACTTTTCAAAACTGACAAAGTCACACGCCCATGTGCTCTAACCGTGCCAAATATAGGTCCTATACTGACTTTTTAACACGGCCAACAGACACGGCCATGTGCCATGACTGTGTAAAATTTAGCTAGCTACTGACTTTTTCACACGGCCACAAGGTACGCCCGTGTTCCCTGGCCGTGTGGCACCATGCAGGCTTGGTTTAAGCCAATTTTCCACCCTATATGGTTCCAATCCAACAAGCATTAATATGGAACAATTATACCAACATTTCCAACCAATTCCATGCTCAAATATGACCAAAACACATTAGAACATGACACATTACCACATACACCAAAACAATACACAAACATATCATTTGCTAGCCAATTCAAATGGCATAACTTTTATACAATTCAAAACTTAATACAAAGACATTCTAGCCTATACATGCCACACTTAACAATATTTACACTTTCAAAAGTACCAAAAATGAGTTTGATAGTGTGGCGACTATCCTCGACTATCCCTGAGCCTTCAGTAGCTACGGTAATTGTAAAATAGACAGAAATCACATAGAGTAAGCTACAAGAGCTTAGTAAGCCAAATTCAATGGATCTAATCACTAAAGCATATAAATAGTACAAATCAACAATAAGAATTCATAGCCATTTCTTAGAGTAGTTCATAAGCTTAACTATACTCATTTATTTGTATTCATATTATATTCATTTCCATGATTTCGAACCTACTCGCATTTGCTATTTCGCAGAAATAGAGTCTTTCATATTAAAAAATTAAATACGATACAAACATATCTGTATAGATTATACATTTCATATATTCCTTACCATATCTCGTACTTTGTCATCAAACGGTTTAGAAACGATAAAAATACTCATAAACGGGTATAATGCCAACATCCCGGACGTGGTCTTACATGTAATTCAGTATTGATGCCTCTGTCCCAGACAGGGTCTTATACGAAATCAGATACGATGCTGATATCCAAGACATGGTCTTACACATAAATTTCAATTCGATGCCTGTGTCCCAGACACGGTCTTACACAATAATTTAGATCAATACCAACGTTCTTTTAAAGGCATACAAAACTTTTTCAAATACTCGCATAGTATCAAGTTTACTCAAAATCTATTCATCAGGCTCTCAAGGCCATCCAATACAGATTACAATTTATATGCGCAGAATTTTTTCAATTAACATGTAATTGAAATTTGACATACCTCGTACAGATTTCGGACGAACCGAGTCAACTATTCAACTACTTTGGATTTCCCTCGATCTAAGTACGATTTTCTTTGTTCTTGATCTAATACAATACAAATTCAACCATTCAATCATTCATTTCATTCAATTTAATCCACATACACATATTTAGGGCACTTTGCATTTTAGCCCTTATATTATCACACTTTGACAATTTAGTCCCTTTTCTCACAAAATCACAATTATGCAAAATTCACCAAAACTATAGCTTGACCAAATATACATGGCTTCCATACAAGCACAAACAACACATTTAATTCATGATTTAGTCCTCCAAAACCTCATTTTCACAAATTATAGCCCAAATAGCTCATTTCATCAAATATTCAAAAACAAAACATGATAATCCAACATATATCTCTTATAATCCATATAAGAGTACTACATAGCTCATATAATCATCAATGGTACATTTTATAATCTCCAACAAAAATAGAAATTTACACACGGGTTTTGAAGAACACAAAGCAACGATCACAGAAACGTAGAAATTATCAAAAATCGAACAAAATGAACTAACCTATTCACCCATGCAATGGTCGAATACCTTAAAGCTTCAATGGCTTTCCCTTCCTCAACTTTCGGCTGAACATGCTGAAAAATGGCTTCATTTTCATGATTTCTTTTATTATAATTAACATATATTACCTAATTACCTAACCATTCTTTCAATATTTATCTATTTACTATATTGCCAAACCATGTCTCCCACTATCATTTAATGGTCCTATTGACATGCAAGGGCTTCAACTTTGACAAACCATAGCACTTAGGTACTTTAGGAACTAATAGGCAACTTTTACAACTTACGCGATTTGGTACTTTTGCAAATTGAGCACAGAAACAGACGAATTAAATTGCAGAAATTTCACAGATATAATTTACATATCACAGAAACAGAAAATAGTATTAAAAATATTTTTTAGACTCGAATTTCTGGTCCCGAAACCACCATTCCGACTAGGGTCGAAACTGGACTACTACAAATCTGCAGCTTGGAAAAACTTTTGATCCTATGTCACATGTGTCACTTCACAAATGACCAAGTCAGATTTAATAACTAAAGAGCATTGAATCAATTCAATTGATTGTGATAGAAAAAGAACAAGTAAACTGAACAAGAACAAGGATCTTGAAAGAAACCAAGTCGGTTCAGGAAAAGGACTTGTTCTTGATAAATTCCAATCGGATTAAGGTTTCCAAGAAGGGAAAATAATCTATTAAAAAATGATTTGAATAATTGATAAGGACGCGTGCGAAATAGGATCACAAGTTTGTGCAAGTCGTAGATTTGGCCAAGGCTCTAGAGGAATGATGAAACTTGGATTTTAACTAAACTTAGGAATGCAACAATCCATGTCACAACCCAAAATCTGGGTTAGTAAGAAATGAGTTAATGAACCGAGTGTGTCACATTCGATATTTTTTTAAGATGACCGTGGTACATTTGTAAATATATAAGTATCAAGTATAGTGATTGAGTAGTGGTGGAGCTGTCCTTGATATCTAAGTTTGAATCTCTTCCCTTTCATTAATTTCTATTTGGTGTAAATTTGCTTCAACCCTTAGTAAAGGGCACACCATGTTTTTAAAATAATTGTTGTAGGAGTGTGAACAAGGAAATAAATGGCCTAGTGGTTAGCAGCTTAGATAATTTCCTAAGGGACCTAGGTTCAGGTCTCCACATTTAAAACTTTTTTATTAATTTTTTTGCCAACTTTAGCATGTTAACACCTCCATTGACATCCAACTCACTTACCATGTATGAGGAAGATTCTTTATTTTCTTTTCAAGTCAACATGCCTTATTTACTCAAACATGATCCCCTTTTCGTTCATTTGTCCCCTCAACATGACCTTTTCTCAATCCTCACAATGTGAGTCGACTCATTGTACCTAGAAAAGTACATTTCACTTATTGATTCATTTTTCCTTACTCTCCTTTCCCTATTGCTGTCCTTCTCTTTAAATCCTTCCTTTCTCTCTATTTTTTCTTGTTTTGGCCACCTTTCCACCACATTTGCTTTAGTTTTCCTCCTCTCTTTCACTACCTATTGCAAATTGAACCACCATATGACCTCCTATTTGCCGTCGCTCATCTCATCTATTTTGCTCCAACACCACCCCTTGCATCACCACTAACCACCGTGGCCGCCACCTTGCACCATAATTTCTAATCCCTCCTTTTTTCTCTTGACTTCTTAGTTTTCTTTATTTTTCTTATCTCCTCCCTTTCTCAAGTGCCGCTTCTTTGTTTTCCTCCTCCTTCATTGATTTCTCGTCGGACTACTGTCATCCCCGTTGTGCCGCTGAGCCTCCATCGGCCTTAGTGATCCTTCTATTTCCTTCATCATTTTTCAATCTTAGCCATCCTCTTTAGTAATTAAAATAATCATATTTCCCTATTTCCTTTATTTTTAATTTAATTTATTTAAATATTGTACTTTTGACTCACTTTTTCAAGAGACCAATTTCTTTGGATTTGATTTCTTCTCCAACTCAATACCTCGGTGACCCATCATTCCTTTCAAATTAATCAAGTAAGAATAAGTATGGTAGTGGAATGAAAACCACTATTTCTTCCCTACTTTTCTTTAAGCTGAATGTTCATTACGGGATTATAGTGTATTTTCTTTCGTATATTAACACACTGTATTCTACTTTATATTGATCGATACCAACATGAAGAGACTAATGTTGCAAACGAGATCGTACTTCTATTGATATTTATAAGACTAAGTGATGAGCGGAGTATTATTAAATTGACTTATTCCATAAAATGTGTAAAGCGACACCCCTAATGAAAGATCACTTTTGTTGATAAGTAGGTAACTTGTCAATTAGATCCAATTGTGAGCATTCTTAGAGTGGTTTTTCTTTGGATCTACAATTAGATGTGGTTCTAATCTAAATAAAAATAGGGATAAGTTAATTCCATTATTTAAATAATATGTACTTATTTAAAATTGAAACCTTGTTAAAAATCTCCATAACATGAAATATTGAGAATACACTATGTATTCAAAAAGAGATTCTAAATCTGTAAAAAGGGTGATACTCAAGCAAGTACCTCGAACTGATCATTTTATGATTGTATGTGTTAATTGATGTGATTTAATGAATATTGTGAAATTTTGTGTATATTCCCATTTCTCATGATATGTGATATGATGACATTATATGATAGACATGACATATAAATCATGCCATTGATATTGAAATTGAGATATGATTCACATGTTAAGCATGCCCACAATATTGATTGTGAGGTAAATTTGATTCGCATGTTAAACATGCCCTACATGATATTATCTGATTTGCATGTCTCAACATGCCCAATGTGACAAGTGATATCTTGAAATGAAAAATATGTTTATATATGTTTATTGTGGCCGTATCACATGCATGGGGTAAGATACTATAAGGAGGAAGAATTGGTGGCTTTGTCCACAACATACATGGCAGCTTGTATGTGAATATTGGTGGCCTCGTCCACATTGGAGTGTTTGGATGGATGAGTTCTGTGGAACTCTTTTTGGAGTATAGCGGTGATGGGTAGAATGTTTTATAAAAACTTGCATAATTATTTTGCAAAATTGTGCTGCCATGACCATGTGCATCAAATTTGATTATGTTGTATAATTAGTATGTGTTATTGTTATTTAACTTATTGTTATTCAACTTGTTATAAGACCCACACTGGGCTTTAAAAGCTCACCCCTTTAGTTTTATAACTTTTCAGGTAATACACGGACTTAGGGCTTGGACTTGACATTCAAAGGAGCCTCTCGGATGGATAATTTTTAATAATTGGCTTAAAAATTATTTTGGATTTTATTTTGGACATTAGACTTTTTATTGGATTGTTTCTTTATTTTACAACTTTAAACTACCTTGATGAGATTACAAATATTTTAAATTACTTATGATTCTTTTACTTGATTTTAAATAAGCTTATAAAATTGTGATTTTTCTAAATATTTTCAAAAGTCCATTGCGGAATATTTTTATCAAAATCATTTTAAAGAAACAATTAAAAATATTACAAAACCTTTTCTTAAATGATTTATGACGATATTTTGATATAATAATGAACTTTTCAAATATTCATGTTTTAATAAGTGTTTTCCAAAAATAAAATTGATCGATATTTAAATTTTTCAATTTTCATAAAAACAATCAAAACCTAGCTACCTTCAATAAGTAAATGTTTTCCAATGGTGTTAATGTGGCTTTTGATATTCGACCGTAATGTCTAGGTTAGGTTTTGGGGGTTACGATCCAAGCCTTCTTAGGACATCTACATGCCACTCTAGTCTTTTCCTCACTTTCTTTTCTCTTTCCTTTAATTTGTAGTTTAGTTTTTATCTATTGGTTTCTAATATTTTATTTATTTACTTTGATATCATGAATCAATAAGCAAAGACGTTCTCCCTTATTAGTACACCAAAAATCATTCGAAACTAGGTGATCTCCACTTTTCTTACTATGCTGATTGCTTTTATCACAAAACAATTTTATTATAGCTTAAAAATCCATTTTGACAATATTTTTTGTTCTTTTTTAGATTTGGTTGTAGGCCTTCTTTTGGTTCAAGAATGGTTTCTTCTCATTCAAGAATCCCTACCCAACTGATTCTTGGACTTCTCTTTGGCCGCCTCTCTTTTTCCTTACTGTTTGGTTTTCTTTTTCATTCTTTTAACCAGAAATCTAGATTGTTTTGTTTCTTTTGTTTAGATCTTAATTCAATAGCTTCTTTTCATCCAAGAACGGCTCAAATAATCTAAATATACTTGATTCTTCATGTTCTTGGCTGGTTGGGCCTTTCTTTAATATTTATTGTGATTTCATTCGATTTTGATCTTTATTATTCAAATCTATCTTACCTTTTGTTTTCACTTAATTTCAAGCCTTGACTCCTTTGGAATTCATACAAAACAAGTGGTTTTTTTTACCAACTTGGAATCCTCCAAGAACCCTAATTTGGATTCAGTTTCCTTGTTCTTTTATTACTTGATTTTTGTTGCTGCCCTTTTAATCCTAACTTAAATTGTTTGAGTTTCAAGTTGAGTCGAACTCCACGTTTCCTTTTGTTCATCTAGAGCCCAAAGTCAAATCTGCAACTTGAAAAAATGTTGGATCATATATTGCACATGTCACTTCACAAATGAGTGTTGTGATCTCGGGTTCACTAAATGGGTCGAAACCTAGCTTGCCATTTTCCATCCTATTTGGGCCTATGACGAGAGATAAAGCTAAGGGATTCAAATAAGTGTTTGTGGGCTCTTGAGGCTCCAACTATCCACATTATTTTATTAATTTAATTCGAAAAATTTTAAGTTTAATTTTATTTAGTATGTGTCATGATTGTGTATTTGTCATTACCTAATTAATAGAGCTTATATGTGTCTTCGTGTGGTGAGTCTTAAATATGTCTATATTGTTGTGTTTTTAATATGTCCTAAGACATGCTTCACTTATGGCATCATTAATATGTCTAATTTTATTACATGTTTATTGTGTCTTAATTGTGTCGTTAATATGTCCTAGGGATGTCTAATGGCCGACCATCTTTCTAGAAGAAGTGAAGAGACTATTTATGTTGTCTGAAGAATTAAATGTGTTCACACACAAAGTGGCTATCAAAATAATTAAATGTGTTCAACCAACCAATGCTTCATTATTGACAGCATCCAAGGATGAGCTAAATGAGACCCTTGAGAAGCATTCTAGAAACTGACTTTTGAACTTTCCCATGCACCATAAAGGCCACACCATCCATCAAGTGGGAAGTATGAGACCTTTGAAGAATACTTAGATATTAAGGATACATGTACACTCCTCCAGCACATTAAATGAAACCACCACCATTAACCTGTAGGGTATACTGACTTATGCCACACGGCCAAGTCACACACCCGTGTGCTGGGCCATGTCGAGTACATTGACTTGATTTCTAAATCAACACTAGGGGATACTCAGCTGTGTCACCGGACTGTGTCACACATGGCTAAATACACAGTCTATTTACCAAAATAGGCTATTTACGAAGCCATCTTGCCACCAAAAATTGCATATACCAAACCAAACCAAATGGCACCATATGACATAAATAGGCATTCATCCCATCTCAAATAAGCTTAATTCATGCTATTTCAATACCAATTTATAGAAGGCACACAAAATAACACAATATGCCATTCAATTTCATACCAAACCTCACTTTCACAAATTATCAATGTGGACACTTCCAATTATTCATCATTTTTCCTAAACTCATAAGCATACAAATTCTCAAATATCAATTGTAACAGCCCCATTTAGACCCTATTTAGAACGGTGGTTTCGGGACCAAGAATCCGAGTCAGAAAAATATTTTAAAATTATTTTCTGTGTTTATTTTGTGTGAATTTACATCTCTGAAATTTTTGTGTTTTAATTTTTTCGTTTGAGTGCTGATTTAATAAAAAGGGCTTTGTAACACCCCTAACCCGAAACCGACACCGGAGTCGAACACGAGGTGTTAACTGACTTTAACCCCTTATAAAATTTATTTTCCAGACACTGCCCAATCTGTGTACTAGTCGTTTTAAAAATCATATCTTGAGTTTCGTAACTCGAAAATCAGTTTCGTGATTTTTCCCAGAAACTAGACTCATGTGCCCATCTATGTATTTTTTTCTAGAATTTTTGGTCGGGCCAATTAGTACAGTTTATTAGTCAAAGTCTCCCATATTGCAGGGGTCGACTACACTGACCTTTGCCCATTACGACTTGGATATCTCCCTGCACGGGGCTTCAATACTGATGTCGTTTGTTTCTACGAAAACTAGACTCAGAGAGGAATCTGTACATATATGGTACGACCCCTAATTATCTATGGTTAATTTATAATGAATTTCCAAAGTCGGAGCAGGGAATCCAGAAACCGTTCTGGCCCTGTCCCACAAAAATCTGATTATCTCTTAATATACTGCTCATATGATCTTTTCGTTACTTCCTCATGAAAACAGACTCATCTAGCTTCGATTACATAATTTATTCATCAATTAATTCCACTCCTACTATTTTTAGTGATTTTTCAATCTCATGACACTGCTGCTGCCAGCATCTGTTACGAAAGTAACTAGGTCCATTTCATGCCTACCCTTGATCCAACTCAATCGAACATTCGTGCCATTTTCGCATGGCTTAAAATTTACATGCCATAATTCAAACACAACGTACTAGCTTATACATGCCAAAATGATCTTCTAAACACACTAAGAAGAAAGTACCAAAACTTGTTATCCGGTGTGATGACTTCGATGACGGCCCGACCCCGCAAAAATAGATGAGTCCAAGCAACCTATAATGGGTGACAAGGAAACACCGAGTGAGTTTATAACTCAGTAAGTCATAAGCTATGCACTACCATCCATCAATAACATTATCACAAGAGAAAACAAAATGGAACGAGGCTAATTACTCCATCCATTCCGAACCATACCATAGTTCCTCCAACCTATCAATTCAATTTCATATCAATTCATGCATTCACATTCCATATACTCATCAATAGGACATTGAAGCATTTTCATAAATCAATTTATTTTCGTTACAATCAAACGACTAAACGGCCTTTCACCCATCCTACGATAAATTTTATGTACGTGACTTCAAGTATATTTGTCACATAGGTTCAAACTTACCGAGCTCAACACCAAGTATAAGCATAGCACATAATAGCCATGTACTCAAAACACTTACCCGATCCGCTGTCCGCGATCGACTCAATAGTGTCGCACACATAGTGTCCGTAATGATTCACGAATGTATATCGAGTCCGCACACTCAGTGCTATATAATCAACTCGCACACTTAGTGCTACATAATCAAATCGCACACTTAGTGCCACATAGTCAAACTCGCACACTTAGTGCCGCATGGTCAATTCGCACACTTAGTGCATCATATTCATTTCGCACACTTAGTGCAACATAGTCGAATCGCACACTTAGTGCTGTACAATTTAATCCCGCGCACTTAGCGCCAATCTCATGGTCATAAATGGTTATCCCGCACGTTTAGTGCCGAGATCAACAACTCAGTACATCTTACCTCTTTTCTTTCATTCAACAATTTCATCATCACATACGTACATGCATATATATATATGTATATTTATTCATTCCATTCAGCATCAATACATACACATTATGACCATTTGAAATAATACCAACTACATGCTTAATGACTTACCTCGTGTTGGGTAAGACGGTTCCAACTCGGCTACTCGATAACCTTTTCTTTGCCTTTGCTCGATTCACCTCCTTTAACTCCTTGAGCCAAATCAATAATTTAAAATAGTCATTAATCGACTATTCAAGTATTACTTTCAGAATAATATATATATTGATTTGACTTTCACACACATAGATTATAGTAAGCTTTATAATAGTCAATAAATAACTCATTGGCAAATTTTCATTAATGTTTACAACAAAATCACATATTCACTACGAGCTGTTTTCCTGAGCAGTAGTCGCTAAATTGTTTATAACTGGAGCTACAAAACTCCAAATCACTAGCCGTTAATTTTCCCTGAATATAGACTCGTATATCTTCCATCCATAAAATTTTCAGAATTTTTGGCTCGGCCAATCAATACCAGATTTTTCTTAAAGTTTCCCCTGTTTCACTATTTGACTATTCTGACCACTCTTCACTACGAATCAAATTTCTCATTTTACAGAATTCAAAATGTGTTGTATTTGATCTCATTTGAAACTAGACTCATTAAAGAGTCTAAGCATATAAATTTTATCTTATAATCATTTTTGTACAATTTATAATGATTTTCTAAAAACAGAACAGGGAATCTAGTAGTCATTTTGACTCAGCCCCACAATACTTCAAATATCTCAAGATCGGTAACTCTTTTGTTTTCATAGTTTCTTTTGTAAGAAAATAGACTCTTCAAGCTTTAATGGCATAATTCACTCAGCTTCTAATTCAACTCCTACAAATTATGGCGATTTTCCAAAATCACCTTACTGCTGCTGTCCCCAAACAGATTATTACCGAATCAAATACTAACATTAGCATTTCACCTTAATAGCTAGCTTGCCAAGCCTTAATTTAACATATTTTCATTCAATTTAGTCTAATAACGCATAAATGGGTAAATTACATTTTTACCCCTAATATTTCGCACTTTCACAATTTAGTCTTTATTCCACAAAACACAAAATACACAAAGTTTGGTCACACTCCTTAAGGGCCGAATCTTCCTAGTGCCCATATAAGTCCATACATCTCATTTATTTCACCTTTGAGTCCTTCAAAAATTTGTTTTTGTAATTTAGCCCTAACTACTCAAAATCACCAAAAACTTCAACACAAAACATATTAACCTTTTATAGCCGAAAACCATACTCACCCCCAAAATCGAAATTTCAACATGGTTTACAAAAATCACTTGATAACTCACTCAATATCAACTAAAATTTCAAAAGCTAGTACATACTTCCTTACCTTAATAGTGACTTAAAATGACCGATTGCTCATGTTACCAACAATATTCAAGATTTGAACATGGGCTAAGTAAGGGACTTAGTAACTAGCTTAATACATTCAACAATTTCCAAAAGCTACCATGCATTACATACCTTATTCAAGACTAGAAGGAGTGGCCGAATGTCTTACTTCCCCTTCCCCCTTCTTCTTAGCATTTTCGGCCAAGGATGATAAAAGATGAACAAATTTTTTTCTTTCTTCTTTAGAACATTCAGCCAAGGGGAAATGAAGAAAGATGGACACTTTTGTTTTTGTTTTTCCTTCTTACTTTCACGGCAAAAGGGGAGGAAAGAAACAATTACCACCCATCCTTTCCTTTTTCCATTTCTTTATTTCCCCATACTTCTTATTATATTTTATCCTACATACCTCACTAGGCCAACATGTTCCCAACATGTTTCCACCCATAGCATGGCCGGCCACTACATATTAAGGAGGGGGAATTTGACATGCAAGTCCCCTTTTTCTTCCACATGCACTAATAGGTCCTCATGCATTGACCTATCACATTTTAAAATTTTCTCATATAAGTCCTATTGACTAAATTCACATGCAATCGACTAAATCGAAGCTTGAAATTTTCACACATTCATGATTACATATTCTAGATAATAAACATCGCATTCAAACCTTTCGGTGACTCGGTTTAGCGGTCCCGAAACCACTTCCCGACTAGGGTCAATTTTGGGCTGTCACAACTCTCCCCCACTTAAGAAATTTTCGTCCCCGAAAATCTTACCGGTAAATAGGTTTGGATATCGTTCTTTCATCGAGCTCTCGGTTTCCCAAGTAGCTTCCTCGATCCCGTGTTCGAGCCATAACACCTTTACTTTCTGTTCGGCATCTTTAATCAAATCAACTCCGAAAATTTTACTTTCACCAAGCTCAGTCCAAAACAATGGTGTGCGGCATTTACGCCCGTACAAAGCCTCGTAAGGTGCCATCTTAATACTTGATTGAAAACTATTGTTGTAAGCGAATTCAATCAAAGGTAAATACCGTTCCCATGAACTACTAAACTCGAGGATGCAACATCTCAACATATCCTCAAGCATCTGAATTATCTGCTCGGATTGACCATCGGTTTGGGGGTGAAAAGCGGTGCTAAAATGCAGCTTGGTACCCAAAGCTTCTTGCAATTTCTTCCAAAATCGTGAGGTGAACCTCGGATCTCTATCCGACACGATAGAAATAGGTACTCCATGTAATCTCACAATCTGAGAGACATACAATTCGGCTAGTTTATCCAATGAAAGATCCGTACGCACGGGGATAAAGTGAGCCGACTTAGTCAGCCTATCAACAATAACCCAAATCGCATCCTTCTTACTTGCGGACAATGGCAGTCCGGACACAAAGTCCATTGTGACTCGGTCCCATTTCCACTCGGGTATCATGATCGGCTGAAGTAATCCTGAAGGCACTTGATGTTCCGCTTTCACCTGTTGACATATTAAACATCTCGAAACAAAGTCGGAGATGTCTCGCTTCATACCATGCCACCAAAACTGACGTTTCAAGTCGTTGTACATTTTCGTGCTCCCCGGGTGAATTGACATTCGGCTACAATGGGCTTCGTTCAGGATCATCGGAATGAGTTCCGAATTCCTTGGAACGCACAAACGACTTCTAAACCTCTAACAACCATCATCATCAATCTGAAACTCCGATTCCTTGTTCGGAACACACTCAGCTCGTTTTGCAACCAATTCACCATCGACTTTCTGAGCTTCACGAATTTGATGAGTCAATAATGGTTTGGCTTTTAATTCAGCTACTAACACATTGTCAGGTAGAACAGACAAGTGTACATTCATCGCTCGCAAAGCAAACAGTGATTTTCGGCTTAAGGCGTCCGCAACCACATTAGCCTTTCCCGGGTGGTAACCAATGACAAGCTCGTAATCTTTCAACAACTCAAGCCAACGTCTTTGTCGCAGATTCAAGTCTCGTTGAGTCATCAAATATTTGAGACTTTTGTGATCCGAAAATACATGGCACTTCTCACCAAACAAATAATGTCGCCATATTTTCAATGCAAACACAATGGCGGCTAGTTCGAGATCATGGGTCGGATAATTTCTCTCGTGTGGCTTCAATTGTCTCGACGCATAGGCCACAACTCGACCTTCTTGCATCAATACGCAACCCAACCCAAGTAGGGATGCGTCACTATAAATGACAAACTCTTTACCCGATTCGGGTTGCACCAAAATTGGAGCTTCAGTCAAATGAGTTTTTAGTTGATCGAAGCTTTTCTAACATTTCTCCGTCCATTCGAACTTAACATCCTTTTGAAGTAACTTCGTCATTGGTGTGGCCATCATCGAGAAACCTTTGACAAATCGTCGGTAATAACCGGCGAGTCCTAGAAAGCTCCGGACTTCGGTAACATTTCTCGGAGGCTTCTAGTTAAGTATGGCTGAAATTTTGCTCGGGTCAACTCGAATACCCGATGCGGATACCACATGACCCAAGAAGCTAACCTCTCTTAACCAGAACTCACACTTACTGAACTTAGCATATAACTGCTTATCCCACATAATTTGCAACACTTGCCTTAGATGCTCAGCATGTTCGGTCTCATCTCTTGAATAGACCAAGATGTCATCAATAAACACAACTACGAACCGATCCACATACGGCCTGAAGATCCGATTCATCAAATCCATAAAAGATTTTCGGCCAAGGATGATAAAAGATGAACAAATTTTTTTCTTTCTTCTTTAGAACATTCAGCCAAGGGGAAATGAAGAAAGATGGACACTTTTGTTTTTGTTTTTCCTTCTTACTTTCACGGCAAAAGGGGAGGAAAGAAACAATTACCACCCATCCTTTCCTTTTTCCATTTCTTTATTTCCCCATACTTCTTATTATATTTTATCCTACATACCTCACTAGGCCAACATGTTCCCAACATGTTTCCACCCATAGCATGGCCGGCCACTACATATTAAGGAGGGGGAATTTGACATGCAAGTCCCCTTTTTCTTTCACATGCACTAATAGGTCCTCATGCATTGACCTATCACATTTTAAAATTTTCTCATATAAGTCCTATTGACTAAATTCACATGCAATCGACTAAATCGAAGCTTGAAATTTTCACACATTCATGATTACATATTCTAGATAATAAACATCGCATTCAAACCTTTCGGTGACTCGGTTTAGCGGTCCCGAAACCACTTCCCGACTAGGGTCAATTTTGGGCTGTCACAGGCTTAATCGCATAAAATGAAAATTTGATTGTTTAATATGTAAGGGCTGAATTAAATGTGTCTTTATAATTTGAAGTATTTATAATGTAATTTGTAACACCCCTTACCCGTATCCGTCGCTGGAACAGGGTACGAGGTATTAACAAATCATAGTACATACTATTAAATAAAATCGAGCCAAAAATATGGGGTACAATTAGATCATGAATCATTATAACATATGCCTTTAACAATACTAGCCAATTTCAAAGGCTTCGTACAAAATAATCGGTCAGATACTATAATTAATATTTTAAACCTAGACAATTATGACACGTAACAAAATAACTAAGTCTACTATACATGCCATAATTCAAAATGTTCAGTTCAAACACCCAAAAGTTTTGATAGTGTAGGCAGATCTTCAACGATCCTTGAATCCTGTGCAAGCTGGACGACACTATAAGACAAAAGAGAGAAAAGAAAGTAAGCTTATAGCTTGGTAAGCAAGTATATAAATAATGAATAAAGAATTTAATATGTTTACACAATAACTTAAGTGTATCTACTTTTAAATTTTACTATTTACTCCACTTTGGTCAAGCTGTCTCTCCTGCGTCATATTCACTAAATAAATCATAACTCGAGTTACAAAACTCGAAATTCAAATCCGTAAATTTTTTCTGAAACTAGACTCATATTAATTCTTACTAAAAGTTTTCTAGAATTTTTGGTCCAGCCAATTAGTACAGTTTATTAGTTAAAGTTTCCCCTGTTATACAGCTCGGCTAATCTGACCTCTGCTCACTACGAATTGAATTTCTCCTAGTACACAATTCAAATATCCTTGAAATTGTTTCATTTAAAACTAGACTCAATAAGGAATCTAGAAATATAAACTATATTTCTTAATTTGATTTTTACAATTTTTACTGATTTTTCAAAGTTAGAACAGGGGATCACATAGTCATTCTGAGCGAGTCACACACAAATATAAATATCTCAAAATATAGAGTTCCTTTATTTGAGATGTTTCTTTTACATGGGAATAGACTCATTAAGCTTTAATTTCATATCTCATTCAGCCTCTAATTAAATTCCTACTATTTGTTATGAGTTTTCAAATTCACGTCACTATGACTGTCCAAAACAGTATTATTTCTAATTCACTCTTTCACACTTTCTTTGTATTAATCTCATTTTAACATGCATATCACAATTAATTTTCACCACATTTCATACATCACAAGTATAGGTCCATGATTACAATTTCACCTTAAAACCATCCCGTTGAGCAATTCAGATCAATCCTCAATAGTTGATGGTTTCAGCACATAGCCCCACCATCATATTTCATATAATTCGGCTCTCTTGTACACATGGTGAACACTTAGTACCACCCATGTGACCTAGCCAATTTATCTCGTAACTCTCTTGTCTACATGGTGTCCTTCACTTGGAATCACACATGCGACCTAGTTGCATTTATCTCTCCCGTAGCTCTCTTGTCTACATGGGATACATCCCGTATCACACATGTGACCTAGCTACTACATAGTATCTCGTAGCTCTCTTGTACACATGATGTGCACTCAGCACCATACATGTGACCTAGCTACACTCCATCTATATTATTCAATCTTTCCGAATGTTCAACCGAGATTTTTCTCTCTATTACTTATTTCCATTCTTCCAATAGTCGATTTATGCTTCAAAATCAACTAAAATATATATAATAGGCTGAAATATAAAAATGTAAATGAAGTTAATGTATTATTTACATACAAACTTACCTCGGTGCAAAATATGAAAATTTTGCAATTTAGTCCAAAACTTTTCCTTCCCTCGTTCGAGGTCAATTCCACGCCTTTCTTGATCTATAACAACACATTTAGCTCATTTAATACTCATACTATTTATTTCAATCCAAAAATCATATTATGGAAAAATGACATTTTTGCCCCCTAACTTTTACAAAATTACAATTTTGCCTCTAGGCTCAGAAATTTAATTTTAGCCCTTATTCTTATGTTTTATGACATGCTGATTATTTTTCTCTTCTATGACAACATCAAATTCTCACTCTAACATGCACTTATGAGCATTAGGTATTTTTACCAATTATACCGTTTTGCTCGTTTTCACTAAAAATCGCTTAGAAAGGATCGTTCTCCTAACCTCAAACATTCATATTCTACCATTAAACATCAAAATACATGCATATCATTCATGGGTAAATTTTTAAACATAAACCCTAACTCGAAATAATGGTAGAAATAGGTAAATCGAGCTACGAGGATTTCAAAAATGTAAAGAACATTAAAAACGGGGCTTGAATGCACTTACTATTGAGCTTGAAAGCTTGAAACAAACCCTAGCTATGGAGAACATGCAAGTTTCGGCCAAGCTAAATGAAGATGAACACATTTTTGTGTTATTTTCCCATTTTATTTAATTTATTATGCAAATTACCAAAATGCCCTTACTACTAAACTTTCTAAAAATTCCATCTATGTCCAAATTTTTGTCCATATAAAGTATAATGGTCTAATTTCCATTTAAGGACCTCTACTTAAAACCCCCATTTCCATCAACTACTTTATGAACTAGAACACACACATTTTTCACCTATTTCAGTTTAGTCCTAAACGTCAAATTAAACACCCAATCGATAAAATTTTGCAACGAAATTTTCACACGATTATGCAATCATAATATAAACACTAAAACTTAATCAAAATAATTTTAATTTTTTTTTCAACCTTGGATTCGTGGTTTCAAAACCACTGTTCTGTTTTGGCCCTAAATCGGGCTGTTACAACTATCCCCCATTTCGGGATTTTCGTCCCTGAAAATCTTACCGGTAAAAAGGTTTGGGTACTGTTTTCTCATGGCTTCCTCCGATTCCCACGTAGCTTCTTCTACTTCATGTCTTTGCCATAACACTTTCACTAAAGCTATACTTTTCTTTCTCAACTGTTTTACTTCTCGAGCCAAAATCTTAATCAGTTCCTCATCATAGGTCAAGTCTGATCGAATCTCAATTTCTGTTGGAGAAATCACATGTGAAGGATCAAAACGATAACGACGCAACATTGATACATGAAACACGTTATGAATTCTTTCTAATTCTGCCGGTAATGCAAACCGATATGCCACTGGTCCAATCCTCTCAATAATCTCGTACGGCCCAATAAAACGCGGACTCAACTTGCCTTTTCGACTAAATCTCAGAATCTTCCTCCATGGTGACACCTTCAAGAACACTTTATCACCCACCTGAAATGCAATCTCTTTTCTTTTTAAATCTGGATATGACTTTTGTCGATCTGAAGCAGCTTTCAAGCAATCACGAATTACTTTTACTTTCTCTTCAGTTTTTTTAACTAGATCAACTCCGTGAATCTGTTTCTCACTAAGTTCGGTCCAATATAAAGGAGTCCGACACTTGCGACCATACAAGGCTTCGTACGGTGCCATCTATATACTTGACTGAAAACTGTTATTGTAGGCATATTCAACCAAAGGTAGATATTTCTCCCAACTGCCTTCAAATTCTAAAACACAGCATCTAAGCATATCTTCGAGTACTTGGATTACTCTTTCCGACTGACCATCTATTTGTGGATGAAACGCGATACTAAAGTTCAATTTTGTGCCCAAAGCTTCTTGTAACTTTTTCCAGAATCTCGAGGTAAACCTCGGATCTCTATCTGATATTATAGACATAGGTACCCCGGGCAACCTCACAATTTCAGCAATATATAATTTAGCTAATTTATCAAGTGAGTAATTGATACGTACCGGTATAAAGTGAGCTGACTTTGTTAACCTATCAACCACTACCCAGACAGCATCCTTCTTTTTAGGAGTCAGATTCAAACCAGTTACAAAATCCATGGTAATCCTATCCCATTTCCACTCAGGAACCATTACCGGTTGGAGTAATCCTGAAGGCACTTGATGCTAAGCTTTTACTTGTTGACAGATCAAACACTTGGTTACAAATCCAGAAATGTCCCTTTTCATGCCTGGCTAGCAATATAACTTTTTTACATCATTATACATTTTTGTGCTACCAGGGTGAACTGACAAACAGCCACTATGCTCCTCATGTAATATTTTCTGAATCAATTAATCATTTTTTGGTACACATATCCTGTCTCGAAACATCAAACAGTCATCTGGTCCAACTCGAAAATCTGAGTCGTAACCCGATTCGCACTGAGTTCTCTTGGTTCGCAACTCACTATCGTTCTTTTGAGCATCACAAATCAGCTGGAGAAATAACGGTTTAGCCCTCATCTCTGCTAAGATTGACCCATCATTGGACAATGCTAACCCCGTATTCATGGCTCTCAAAGTAAAAAGAGATTTCCTGCTCAAGGCGTCAGTAACTACATTCGCTTTTCCCAGATGATAATCAATCATTAGCTCATAATCCTTCAATAATTCAAGCCATCTCCGCTGTCGCAGATTCAAATCCTTTTGATTCATCAAATACTTCGAACTTTTGTGATCAGTAAAAATTCGGCATTTTTCACCATACAAATAATGTCGCCAGATCTTCAAGGCAAAGACAATAGCGGCCAATTCCAAATCATGTGTAGGATAGTTCTTCTCATGCGGTTTTAACTGTCTCGAGGCATAAGCTACCACTTTACCCTCTTGCATTAGCACACATCCAAGGCCTGTCAATGATGCATCACTATAAATTACAAACTCCTTCCCCGACTCGGGCTGTACTAAAATTGGTGCTTCAGTCAATGGTGCTTTCAGCTTTTCAAAACTTTGCTGACATTTATCAGTCTATTCAAACTTAACATTCTTTTGCAGCAACTTAGTCATAGGAGAGGCAATCATCGAAAATCCCTCGACAAAATGTCTATAATACCCTGCCAAGCCTAAAAAGCTCCTAACCTCGGATACATTCTTTGGCGGTTTCCAATCAACGATCGCAGAAATCTTGCTCGGATCCACCTGAATACCATCACCTGAGACTATATGTCCCAAAAATCTAACTTCACGAAGCCAGAACTCACTTTTACTAAACTTAGCAAACAGTTTCTTTTCTCTCAAGATCTGCAATACGGTTCTCAAGTGTTCGGCGTGCTCAGACTCATCCCGATAATAAATTAGAATGTCATCTATAAACACTACTACAAAATTATCTAAATATGGCCAAAAGATTCGGTTCATCAAGTCCAGAAATATAGTTGGAGCATTTGTTAAGCCGAAAGGCATCACAAGGAACTCATAATGTCCATACCTTGTCCTAAAGGCAGTTTTCGGCACATCCGACTCCTTAACTCTCAACTGGTAGTAACCGGACCTCAAATTAATCTTTGAAAACACTGTGGCCCCCTTTAACTGATCGAATAAATCATTAATCCTCGGCAACAGGTACTTGTTCTTTATAGTCACCTTATTGAGCTGAAGATAATCAATGCAAAGCCTCATTAAGCCATCCTTTTTCTTTACGAACAATACAAGAGCACCCCAGGGAGAGAAACTCAGTTTCACAAATCCCTTGTCTGTTAACTCTTGCAACTGAGCCTTCAATTCTTTTAATTCAGTCGGAGCCATTCTATATGGAGCAATCAAGATCGGCGCAGTCCCCGACAACAAATCAATGGCAAACCCTATATCTCTTCGGAGGCAATCCAGGCAATTCCTCTGGAAATACATCTGGAAATTCACAGACTATCGGTACTGATTCAAGCTTCAATTCAGACAGCTCAGTATTCATTACATAGGCCAGATAAGCTTCACACCCTTTCCTTATGTATTTCTATGCAGGCATGTGCGAAATCGCCATAGGCAATTTATTTGATTCATCTGTTTCAACCCACAGAATTTCACCATTTTCACATTTCAACTCTAGTGTTTTCTGTTTACAATCTTCCTTGGCATCATACAATGTCAACCAGTCCATTCCCAAAATAACGTCAAAATCATCAAAGGTAACAGCATCAGATTAGCCAGACAGCAGTGACGTTGAATCATTAATGGGCAATTCTTGCAAACCTTATCAACTAGCACATATTGACCTAAGGGGTTCAACACTTTAATCGTAAACTCAGTAAACTCAACAGGCAACATCTTATTAGATACTAAATTCATACAAATATAGGAATGAGTAGACCCGGGATCAATCAATGTAAAAACAATAGCATCATAGAGAGAAAATGTACCAGTAATCACATCGGAAGATGATGCATCCTCTCGGGCACGTATGGCATAAGCTCTAGCAGGCGCTCTAGCTTCTGATCTCGCCGCTGAATCTTTCATTACAGTTTTACTGCTATCTTCACTTCCAGTATTTCTCGGTGGTCTACCTCTACTAGCGGTAGTACCCTGTCTAGCACTTTAAAATTTTTCTTCTTTAACTTTCTCCGGACAGTCTTTAATAAAATGCTCGCGAGAACTGCACCTGAAACAAGCCCGCTCGTTTCCCTAACACTCACCATAATGTTGCCTGCCACATTGCTGACATTCAGGCTTTCTAGATCCCACATTACCCACACTTGCCACTGAAGTAGCTTGAGCTTTAGACCCCGAATATGCCCTACCACGATCTCTGTGTGAATCCCCAGCTGAAACTGTCATTCGAGGGTTTGTCTATTTGGACCTCTTTGATTGAGATTGAAATGACTTTCTTATCGGCCTCTTTCTGGCATCTCGAGCCTCAATAGCAGCTTTTCTTCTTTCTTTGTTCAATTCTTCGGCTTTAAGAGCTCGGTCAACCAATACTACAAATTCTCTCAGCTCCAAAATTCCCACAAGCACTTTAATGTCCTCATTTAGCCCATCCTCAAACCTTTTGCACATAATGGCCTCGGTGGACACACATTCTTGGGCATACTTGCTCATTCTTACAAATTCGCATTCATACTCTGCCACAAACATCTTGCCCTGCTTCAATTCAAGGAACTCCTTTCGTTTTTGATCAATAAATCGCTGACTTATGTATTTCTTTCTGAATTCTTCTTGGAAGAAATCCCAAGTAACCCTTTCTTTTCGCACCACAGCTACCAAAGTCTTCCACCAATGGTAGGCTGAATCTCTCAAAAGTGATACAACACACTTTAAGCACTCCTCGGATGTACATGAGAGCTCATCAAATACACGGGTAGAATTTTCAAGCCAGAACTCCGCTTTCTCAGGATCATCATCAATCTTTACTCTAAACTCTTTGGCCCCTTATTTTCGAATCTTGTTAATCGGAGGCTTGTTCATTCTTACCAAATCTATGCCTTGAGCAGCTACAGGAACCGTCTGATGTATAGGAGGGGGTGGAGGAGGTTGAGCATTTGGGTTTGCTCGAATAAACTCAGTGTACCAATTTTTCATCATTTGGAGAAAGGCATCCCGAGCCTCATCTCCCTGTCTCAATGTCTCAGGTCTACTTTCTACAGGCGCGGTCCCTTGTGCAGGAGCCGGCGCATTACTAGCATCATCATCAGCCGCAGTTCCTTTAGGATCGATTACTATATTAAAACAAAACACAGTTTAGAATAATCAGGAGTCACCACACTATCACAGTATATTTATGGCATGTATAGCTAGACTTTTCCACACACTTTATTAGTCCGAGAACCGACTAAACCATAGCTCTGATACCACTAAATGTAACACCCCTTACCCGTATCCGTCGCCAGAACAGGGTACAAGGTATTAACAAATCATAGTACATACTATTAAATAAAACCGAGACAAAAATATGGCGTGCAATTAGATCATGAATCATTATAACATATGCCTTTAACAATACTAGCCAATTTCAAAGGCTTCATACAAAATAATCGGTTAGATACTATAATTAATATTTTAAAACTAGACAATTATGACACGTAACAAAATAACTAAGTCTACTATACATGTGATAATTCAAAATGTTCAGTTCAAATACCCAAAAGTATTGATAGTGTAGGCAGATCTTCAACGATCCTTGACTCCTGTGCAAGCTGGACGACACTATAAGACAAAAAGAGAAAATAAAGTAAGCTTATAGCTTGGTAAGCAAGTATATAAATAATAAATAAATAATTTAATATGTTTACACAATAACTCAAGTGTATCTACTTTTAAATTTTACTATTTACTCCACTTTGGTCAAGCTGTCTCTCCTGCGTCATATTCACTAAATAAATCATAACTCGAGTTACGAAATTCAAAATTCAAATCCATAAAATTTTCCTGAAACTAGACTCATATTATTTCTTACTAAAATTTTTATAAAATTTTTGGTCCAGCCAATTAGTACAGTTTATTAGTTAAAATTTTCCCTATTATACAGCTCGACTGATCTGAACTCTGTTCACTACGAATTGAATATCTCCCAGTACACAATTCAAATAGCCTTGAAATCTATTTCATTTAAAACTAGACTCAATAATGAATCTATAAATATAAACTATATTTCTTAATTTATTTTGTACAATTTGTACTGATTTTTCAAAGTTAGAATAGGGGATCACATAGTCATTCTGAGTGTGTCACACACAAATATAAATATCTCAAAATATAGAGTTCCTTTACTTGCTATGATTCTTTTACATGGGAATAGACTCATTAAGCTTTAATTTCATATATCATTCAGCCTCTAATTAAATTCCTACTATTTTTGATGATTTTTCAAATTCACGTCACTGTGACTGTCCAAAACAGTATTATTGCTAATTCACTCTTTCACACTTTCTTTGTATTAACCTCATTTTAACATGCATATCATAATTCATTTTCACCACATTTCATACATCACAAGTATAGGTCCATGATTACAATGTCACCTTAAAACCATCCCGTTGAACAATTCAGATCAATCCTCGATACTTGATGGTTTCAGCACACAGCCCCACCATCATATTTCATATAATTCGGCTCTCTTGTACACTTGGGTGTTTAAACGTCAAATTAAACACCCAATCGATAAAATTTTGCAACGAAATTTTCACACGATTATGCAATCATAATATAAACACTAAAACTTAATCAAAATAATTTTAATTTTTTTTCAACCTCGAATTCGTGGTTTCGAAACCATTGTTCTGTTTTGGCCCTAAATCGGGCTGTTACACAATTTGTCCATGAGAACATGATATGGACAGTTTTGGCCAAGAATTATATTGGTTTTATATTTTATTTTAAAGGATAAATATGTAAAATGGTTATTAAGTTAATATATTATAAAACATAAATTAAAATCCATGCATTTTTGTTCATAATTTTGACCGAAACTTGAGAAAGCATAAAGGGTTTTAAGCTTTCAAATATTCAGCCTTTTCCAAGCTTGATTCAAGGTTAGTTTTTGCTCAGTTTTTGATAATTTTAATGTTTTTGAGATTGCTGTAGTGTAATGTACAAAGCCCATGCTTCAATTTGAGTTATGAAATTGATGAATAATTGAGCTTAGTGATGTTAGATGATGAATTATGAAAGATATGTTTTGGATTAATATGTTTTGTATTGGAATTTTTGATGAATTTGAGTAATTTGGGTTAAATTGAAAAAATAATAAATTGAGAGACTAAAATGTGAAATAAATGAAATGTATGGACTTGTATGAACATAAGGAACATTTGGCCTAAGCATAGTGTATTAAAATTTTGGATGTTTTGTGTTTTGTGCAATTTGGACTAAATTGTAAAAAGTGTGAAATGTGAGGGGCAAAATGGTAATTTTCCCATTTATGTGTTTTTAGATTAAATTGAATGAAATTATGTTTGAATGGATTTAATTTGAATATGTTTAGATCAAGAACCAAAGAAATCAGATTTGGATCGGGGAAAAACAAATGTTATCGACTAATCATTCCGTTCTGGTTATCATTATCTGAGGTAAGTTTATAAGCAAATAGATGTTATTTATTTGATTAAATATGAACTATATATGCTGAAATGAATAATGTGATAGTATATATATGTGGAAGCCGAATATGAATAAGCTTGAAAGCTATGTGTATGAGTTCGATTCGATCGAGTTTTGACATTCGAAAGCCCTGTACGAACCTTAGGAATAGCTAGGATACATATGTCATGACATAGGATTTTTGATATGTGTTCTCGTGTAAGACCACGTCTGGGACGTTGGCATTGATAAGTGATTACGTGTAAGACCCTGTTTGGGAAGTGGCATAATATGTGATTACACGTAAGACCACGTCTGGGACGTTGGCATTGTATGATATGTGTGATTATCCGAGTATCCTATTCAATTCCAAATGGTTCAACGGGCAATTATAAGTTGTGATCAAATGTGTGAATTGAGCTAAACTGAACAGGTATGTGATAGTTGATTACCTATTTGAAAATAAGGTAAGTTGGTTATTTGATATGTGATGCAAATTATACATGATGTTACTGTAAATATATGTGTATTTGTGAAGTATATTCGGCCACATGTTATGTATAAGTATGTGATATTAAAGTTTGATTCACGAGTTTATGCATATGATAGTATGTATATATTCAGTTATATAATGATATTATGCCTTTGAAATTGAATGATACTATGATAATAGATATATGTATTGTAATGCCTTGAATTTTGGGCCTAGATGAATTGGGCTTTGGGCTTTGGGTTTCATAAATTTTTTAAGTGAGCAAGAAAATGACAAAAGACATGTTGGCTTTAAGGGTTTAAGGAATTTGAAGTGTCTAGTTTTGTTGGAGAAGTTTTGGGTTCGAGTTTTGTGGTGGAGGAATTTTACCTTAATTATTAAAAGAACCAGGGTTGGGAGTAGTTGGGCTTTTAAATAAAAATAGGAGAAAATGACATCAAAAAGACCTTGCGGTAAAGTGGCTAAGTGACGCCACTTAGGGTGTAGGGAGTGTAGGGAGGTGGCGTTAGTGGCTAGCAAGGAGATCCAAGGTTCGAATCCTAGCTTAGTATTTTTAGGAGTTTAATTTTGGCCTTCTAAAAGGTTGGAAGTGGCGTGAAGATGGACTTCAAGGGGAGTGTTCAGAAGAGAAAATTTAGGAAATAGATTGGGGAGTTATCAGGGAGAAAAATGAGGAGATAATAAGGGGGAAGTGATGGAGCTGAATTGGGAATTGAGGGTCAGGCAGTATGGCTAGAGGCTATAAATATGTGCTGAGTTTGGGATCCTAGGCTAATGCCAAATTTTTCATTTCTTTCTTTAAGCGCCGATTGGCTTTTCCATCTTTGCTAGCTGGTTCTTTTTCCATTCTTTCTCTCCTTAGATCTCTTTTGATTTACCCTTTGGGTTAGCCAATTCCTTCTTCTACCCTTCTTCTCTAATTTGTGCCAAATAAACCTTATTCACCATATTAGTTTGAAAGCTAAAAAGCCGAATCTCCCTCGGTGCCGAATAAGCAATTGTTGCCATTCAAATCTCTAAAGCCAAATATCTTTGACCGAATCTAGTGTAAGTGTTACTCTTCCAATCGGTTTTCTTTGCTAAGTATCAAATATTGTCCCTCACTCTTTCTAATCAATTGTGGTAGGGAATTAGTATCGAATCTAGGATTGTAGCTCTCTGCCGAATTAATCTTAAGGTGTTTTGCGGTTTTGGTAAGTATTCCTCTCTTTTTGGTTAAGGTTCGCCGAATGATCTTAGGTGAGATAAGGGGGTGAATTATGTTGGATGTGAGTCCCCTAGTATTTGATTTTAATGAGTAAGGTTAATGCAGATCTAGGAAGTACGTGATCAATCAGAAGCTATTAGGGATTGGTGTTCAAGGTAAGGTTAAGGTGAGGTTTCAGTTTTTGGGTAAAATATGTATTAAGCATGCGATTAATTGGGGGTGATATCATTTGTAGGTTGGTGACTAAGGGAATCACAGTAGGCTTGCTTACCCGGTGTGTGCATACACTGCACACACACTATGAATCGGCAAAAGCCAAAATGCCGAAATGCCGAAAAGCCAAAAGTAGGGCTACGGTAGTCTTGCAAGTGCACGAACATTGGTAAGGGGGAGACCAATAGGTTGCCTGAGACCCACGGGCGATTTCGTGGACTTGGGTTGTGATTTGGCCATACGGGCCAAGATGAACTAAATGGGCCCGATGGGCTATTGGGCCCATAATAGGCAAAAACTGAATATTGATTCTATGTGATAGGAATTTGTATGTGAGCATCAATATGAATGTGACTGGGCTTAACGGGCCATATAAATGTGATTTGGGCCTAATGGGCCATATACAGGTGATTTGGGCCTAATGGGCCATATGAATATGATTGGGCTTAATGGGCCAAATACAGGTATGTAAATTTGTTTTGGAGTTGTAAGGGGTTTTGGGCCTAGTTTATGATAACTACATAAGACTTAATTAATATATTGCAACCTTGGACAAGTTAAAGGGTTAAGGTGTTGCAACGGGTATATGCATGTCTAGGACTGGATCTAGGGAGAGCTTGGTACTTAAGCGGTCTTAATGACCCACCTCCCCTTCTCTGGAATCCTACCTGGTGCATAGTATTTGTTCATCTTAGCCCGCGGGACTTGTTAACGGGTCAAGGTAAGTGAAAACCATAATTAAGGGAAAATTACCGAAATGTCTCTAAGGGCGAAAATGACCAAAATACCCCTATGTGTTGAATGTAAGTTTTATGGATGTGACATGCATACATATGATGTTCTGCTTAGGTTGCATACGGGGTGGGAACTATGGAACGGAGGAAGTATATGAGGATCACATGGTTGCCTGACAATCATGGATCCACCAAAGGCTTTTAAAGCCCAATATGTAAATGAAGGTAGTTTCGCAACCAGGCTACCATTGGTGTGTGTGCTGGGTGGGTCGATATTTGTATCCCCACATGGTGTGACGGGGGACGGAGCTAGTGTGTAGCGGATGGATAAGTTGGATGGGATTCCATTGCATGTTTGATGATTTCTCTTTGAATGCTTGTTTTTCATCGAGGGTTGTGAAAACTCACCCCCTTTTATTTTATTTTTAGGTGATGCTTCGTAGAAGGTTCGATGCTTGGAGGGACTCTGGGTGGCCGGCTAGCAAGATAATTCGGACTTGGTTTTTTTAAGTTTTTATTTCTTTTTAGGTGTGTTCAGATCAGATTGTAATAAGGTTTTCAATATGTTATTATTACTTGAATTATTATTATTATTTTCATTGTAATTATGAGAAGTTGAACATGGATTTCTTAAATTATAGTATGTTTTCTACGTTTTCGCAACTAATTTTTTTTTAAATCAAATGTTTTAAACAATGCTTTCGTAACTGAAAGGTTTTTTTTAGTTAATTAGGGTTTCTTTCATTTTAACAAGGGTTTTCAATGAAAACACGATTTTCGCTAAAACACTTCAATGTGACACACCAGATTTGGCCATAGCGTCTGGGTCGAGTTTGGGGTGTTACATGTATATTCGGCCAAGATAAAGTTTATATATATGAAATTATATGTTCTATATGAAACTATAGGGCTTTATTGTATGTTTAGAAATGAAGTTCGAATGTATACAAGTAGTTAAATTTATTGGTTTGGTAGTTTTGGATATATGATTCATTTATGAAATAATGGAAAGAAATAATTATATTAGCTTGGATATGAGCACATGCTTATGTTATAATTGATATTTTTGCGTATGAATTATGTGACTACATATATGTTCGTTAGATGATATGAAATGATTTGTAAAGAGATTATGTTAGCTACAAGGTTTTAAAATTGAATGGCTTGAGTGATTTGATGAGAATAATATATTAAGTATGAAATGAAATGCATGTAAATTTCAAGTTGTGTTTTGTCAGGTAATATCTCATAATCTCATTCCAGTGACGGATACGGGTTAGGGGTGCTACATTTGATTGGTCTCAGAGCTACAGTTTAGTCGATTCTAGGACTAATGTAGTGCGTGTGAGTCTAGCTATACAGGCCATATTTTATACTGCTATAGTGTGATGATTCCTGACATTTGAAAATGTGTTTTCATATAGTAAATAGATCTCGATCGAGCCATAGTTGATGATGTCGAGAGTATAGCACCTACTCCCACTCAAGGGATAGCACCAGTTGGTTCTCGACCGGCTTTGAGTAACCAAGAGGGAGAGGCTAAACAAGCCTTTTACCTAATGATGAATGATTGGTTTACTCAGTATATCCGGACGAATCCGGCTGCAAAACAACCTCCACCCTCGAAAAATCTTCTTTGATACCCGTTATACCTCAAATGATTGATCTGTTGAGATTACATAAGCCCCCTATTGATAAAATCAGAAAACATAGGGCTGAGGAATTCAGAGCCACTGATGATGATGATGCTGAGCGAGCTGAAATCTGGCTTGATAATATTATCCACATGTTTGATGAGTTATCCTATAACCCTGATGAGTGTTTAAAATGTGCCATATCCTTGCTATGAGACACTGCATATCATTGGTGGAATACACTAGTATCGGTGGTTCCAAAAGAACGGGTGACCTGGGAGTTCTTTTAGACTGAGTTCAGTAAGAAATACATCAGCCAGAGATTTATTGACTAAAAATGCAAAGAATTTCTAGAGTTGAAACAGGGCCGTGTGACCGTGACAGAATATGAGCGAAAATTTTTTAGACTCAACTGATATGCCCGTGAATGTGACTAAATCTATAATGTGTAAAAGATTCGAAGACGGGTTAAATGAAGACATTAAATTGCTAGTTGGCATTCTGGAAATAAAAGAGTTCGTAGTACTGGTTGAGCGAGCATGCAAAGTCGAAGATTTCTGGAAAGAGAAAAGAAAAGCTGACTTTGAAGTTAGAGATTCACGTAAGGGACTATCGAGTAAGTCATTTCAGTCTGTATCAAAGAGATTCTGAGATGATTCTAGCTGTTCAAAGGCTACTAGCAATTATACTAGACGTGATTGGGATAGACCACCTACAAATTCAAAAGCTACCTCAGTAGCTAGTGTTGGTAACGTTAGATCAAATCAACCGGAGTGCAAACATTATGGTAAATGACATCCTGACAGTTGTAGATTGCTTGATCAGGCCTGTTTTAAATGTGGATCGATGGATCATTTCATTCGTGAATGCCCTAAGATAGTTGAACAAAACACAGTACAGAATGTGAGACCGAGTAACATGTTAGCTCGAGGTAAACCACCCAGAAATACGGGTAATCTGAGTAGCAGTCAAAGAGGAATTAAAGACACAGCAGTTCGATCTGAGGCTTGTGCACCTGCCAGAGCTTATGCTATATGAGCACGCGAGGAGGCTTCATCCCCAGATGTTATCACTGGTATATTCACTCTCTATGATACTAGTGTTGTTGCATTGATTGATCCTGGTTCGACTCATTCTTATGTATGTAAGACTTTAGTATCCAGTACGACTTTGCTTGTAGAGTCTACTGAGTTTGTGATTAGAGTATCGAACCCCTTAGGCCGGTGTGTTTTGGTTGACAAAGTGTGTGAGAATTGTCCGTTGATGATTCGAGATTAATGCTTCCTGGCTGATTTGATGATGTTGCCATTCGACGAGTTTGACATAATTCTGGGTATCGATTGTGTAACATCCCGAAATAGGGCCTAAACGGAACAGTGGTTGAGAAACCACAAATTCGAGGTAGAAAATTTTATTTTATTATTATTTTGAGGTTCATGATATGATTGCATGATTGTGTGAAAATTTCGTGATGAAATTCTATGCATAAAGTGCTTAAGTTGAGATTAGGGACTAAATCGAATAATTTGCAAAACTTGCATTCTAGAAGTTTTTAGTATGAAATTTCTTTGGAATATTAATGAGGAGGTCTTAAATAGGAATTTGACCAATTTCTAAGTCTATGGACAAAAATTGGACATGGATGGAATTTTTGGAAAGTTTAGTAGTAAGGGCATTTTGGTCATTTAATTATTAAAATGAATTAAAAACAAAATTAAAAGCCAATTTTGTCCATCTTCTTCATTAGGCCGAAATTTCAAGGGTTCTCCATAGCTAGGGCTTGTTTCAAGCTTTCAAGTTCCATAGTAAGTGATTCCAAGCCCCGTTTTTAATGATCTTTACGTTTTTGGAGTCCCGATAGCTTGATTAAGCTTATTCTAGCAAAATTCAACCTAGGGTTCATATTTGGAAAAATACCCATAGGTGAAATTTATGTATTTTTGAGTTTTATGATAGAATATGAGGTTTTAAATTATGTTAGACAACTTGTGCCACTCGGTTTTAAGTGAAAACGAATAAAAGGGCTTAATCGGTAAAAATACCTAATACTCATAAGTACATGTTAGAGTGTGAATTTGATGTTGTCATTGAAGGAAAAAATGATCATCATGTCATAAAACATAAGAAAATAGGATGAAGTTTAATTTACGAGCCTTGGGGCAAAAGTGCAAATATGTGAAAGTTTAGGGGCAAAAATGTAATTTTGCCAAAGTTTGGGTCAAGGATTGTTTTAATAAATGTGAGTATTAAATAAGATAAATTTTTTTATTATAGATCAAGAAGAACAAAATCCGGAGTTAGATCGGGGAAAGAAAAAGATAGTGGACTAAATCGATATAGTTGATCGTATTTTGTTTCGAGGTAAGTTTGCGGTAAATAAATGCAATATTATATTATTCTATGTTAATTTTGTTAATTTCGAGCATGTGTATATTTATTTTATGAAATTATTCAAAGAAGACTTAAGCATGAATTGACGGAGAAGAAATTTCAGAAAGTCTCGGTTGAACCTTAGGAATGTGTAGGTTACAAATGTCATGACATAGGGTTTAAGGATACCGTGTAAGACCATGCTAAGGTATGGAAATTGGTAAGGTTTCTAAGGCAAGGAAATCATGTAAGACCATGTCAAGACATGGCATTGATAAGTTACTATAAGGCAATGGTCCCATGTAAGACCATGCCAAGGCATGACATTGGTGAGTTCATAAGGCAAGGCTACCATGTAAGACCATGTCAAGACATGGAAATGGTAAGTTTCAAAAGGATACCACGTAAGACCATGACAAGTCATGGCAATGGTAAGGTACCCGTGTATCCTTAGTATTCCAAGTGGTTCAACGGGAAAATTTAAAGAGAATATCAAGGTAAAGTAAGGTAAGGTAAGACGAGTTATACTAAAAAGGTAAGACAAGTTCATGCTAGAAGAGCAATGGTAAGTACATAATGTTCATGTATGCTTGATAAGGAAAATGGTAAGTAAAATGTATTAATAAATCTAATTAAGTAAGTAAGTATTTAAGTAAGTGAGTAAGTGAAGAAGTTTAAAATATGTCTATGACAATTAATGAAGTTGCATTATGTAGTATCATGCCAAGTAGTAAGATAGTTCTTATGAATGTTGTTATTTATTTGCACGCAAACTTACTAAGCTTAATGCTTACCCCCTTTATTTTTCTTCTTTTTATAGTTTTGTCAAGCTAACTCGGGGATCGTAACGTACGTCGGAGGTCCGGGCACACTATCACGAGGATTATTTTGGTATAGCTAGACGTTTCATTTTGAGTGTGGCATGTATAGCATCGTAGCCATTTTGTGTCTATGATCTTATGATATGGCTAATGATTGGTATGTAAATGCTTGATAATCATTAGCTGTTGGAATGGCTAATCAAAGACATGTTTGGTGTTATGTATGCCTAAATGCTAGTTATTCCAAGGAAATTATGAAAAAGGTGAAATTAGCACAATCAGACAGTAGCTGTAACACCCCGAACCCGAGATCGTCGCCGGAGTCGAACACGAGGTGTTAATAGACTTCAAACCACTTATTAAAAATTTCCCAGACAAGCTGTCACTCTGCGTACTAGTCTCTTTAAAAATCATATCTTGAGTTCTGAAACTCGTAATCCAGTTCTGTGAATTTTCCCTGAAACTAGACAAATATTACCATCTACATATTTTTTTCTAGAATTTTTGGTCGGGCCAATTAGTACAGTTTATTAGTCAAAGTCTCCCATGTTACAGGATCGACTACACTGACCTTTGCACATTACGACTTGGATATCTCCCTGTACAGGGCTTCAATACTGATTTCGTTTGTTTCTATAGAAACTAGACTCAAAGGGGAATCTATGCACATATAGCATGACTTCTAATTATCTCTAGTTAATTTATAATGAATTTTCAAAGTTGGATCAGGGAATCCAGAAATCACTCTGGCCCTGTTTCACAAGAGTTTAATTATCTCCTAACCTACAGCTCATATGGTCGTTTCGTTTCTTTATTCATTAATTAATTCCTCTCCTACTATTTTTAGTGATTTTTCAATCTCACGTCACTGCTGCTGCCAGCATCTGTTACTAAAGCAACTATGCCTATTTCGTGATTTCTCTTTGATCTAACTAGTAATTCGTCATACATATCACAAATTATGATCATGACTAGCCATGCCAAAGGCTAATCATTGTCAAACATCTCTCTACTACACTATTGCCATATCATGAATTTTAACACCAAAAATAATCAAATCTCTTCATTAACAACCATGGCCGAATGCTCCATTCACCACCCAAATCCAAATTTTTAACATGGGCAAAGTAAGGAACTTAGTAACTAACTCAAAATAAGCTAAAATTTCAAAATCTAACATGAATTACTAACCTTGTTTTAAGCTTAAGATGGCCGAATGCTATATCCCTTTTCTTCTTTAAAGTTCGGCTACTAAGGAAGACGATGAAACCAACATTTTGTCTTTCTTTTGTTTTTCTATTATCCTTTCTTATTTTACTTAATTAGTAACCCTTTATTTATTCTTTCTAACATAACACACTAAGCCAACATGTTCCCAACATGTTTCCACCCATAGCATGGCCAACCACTAGCTCAAATTTTGGGTAATTTGACATGCAAACCCATCATTTTCATAACATGCATTAATAGGCCACTTCACATTTGCCTAGCACATTTCTAAATTTTCTCACATAAGTCCTATTTAGTAAAATTCACTTACAATTAACAAAATTCAAACATGAAATTTTCACACATGCATATATACATATAATAAGTATCAAATATGATGGCTAATTATTAGTATGACTCGGTTTTGTGGTCCTGAAACCACTTCCCGACTAGGGTCAATTTTGGGTTGTCACAACTCTCCCCCACTCAAGAAATTTTCGTCCCCGAAAATCTTACCGGTAAATAGGTTTGGGTATCGTTCTTTCATCGAGCTCTCGGTTTCCCAAGTAGCTTCCTTGATCCCGTGTTTGAGCCATAACACCTTTACTAACGGAACCCTTTTGTTTCGCAACTCCTTCACTTCACGAGCTAGGATACGCATCGGCTCTTCTTCATAACTCATATCGGCTTGAATTTCAACCTCCGACGGACTAATTATGTGCGAAGGATCAGATCTATAGCGTCGAAGCATCGAAACATGAAAGACGTCGTGAATCTTTTCAAGTTCAGGGGGTAAAATCAATCGATACGCAACTGGACCGACTCGTTCGGATATTTCGTATGGCCCAATGAATCTCGGGCTCAACTTGCCCTTTCGGCCAAATCTGAGTACCTTTTTCCAAGGCGAAACTTTAAGAAACACTTTATCTCCCACCTGATATTCAATGTCTTTTCGTTTCAAATCCGCATACGATTTCTGACGATCTGTAGCTGCCTTTAGACTTTCACGGATTACCCTTACTTTCTGTTCGGCATCTTTAATCAAATTGACTCCGAAAATTTTACTTTCACCGAGCTCGGTCCAAAACAATGGTGTACGGCATTTACGACCGTACAAAGCCTCGTAAAGTGCCATCTTAATACTTGATTGAAAACTATTGTTGTAAGCGAATTCAATCAAAGGTAAATACTGTTCCCATGAACCACTAAACTCAAGGATGCAGCATCTCAGCATATCCTCGAGTATTTGAATTATCCGCTCGGATTGACCATCGGTTTGGGGATGAAAAGCGGTGCTAAAATGCAGCTTGGTACCCAAAGCTTCTTGCAATTTCTTCCAAAATCGTGAGGTGAATCTCGGATCTCTATCCGACACGATAGAAATAGGTACCCCGTGTAATCTCACAATCTGAGAAACATACAATTCGGCTAATTTATCCAATGAAAAATCCGTACGCACGGGGATAAAGTGAGCCGACTTAGTCAGTCTATCAACAACAACCCAAATCGTATCCTTCTTACTTGCTGACAATGGCAGTCCGGACACAAAGTCCATTGTGACTCGATCCCATTTCCACTCGGGTATCATGATCGGCTGAAGTAATCCTGAAGGCACTTGATGTTCTACTTTCACTTGTTGACATATCAAACACCTTGAAACAAATTCAGAAATGTCTCGTTTCATGCCCGGCCACCAAAATTGACGTTTCAGATCGTTGTACATTTTAGTACTACCCGGGTGGATAGACATTCGGCCACTATGAGCCTCATTCAAAATCATCGAAATAAGTTCCGAATTCCTTGGAACACACAAATGACTTCTGAACCTCAAACAATCATCATCATCAATTTGAAACTCCGATTCCTTGTTCGGAACACACTCAGCCCGTTTTGCAACCAATTCATCATCAACTTTCTGGGCTTCACGAGTTTGATGAATCAATAATGGTTTGGCTTTTAATTCAGCTACTAACACATTGTCGGGTAGAACAGACAAGTGCACATTCATCGCTCGTAAAGCAAACAGCGATTTTCTGCTTAAGGCGTCCGCAACCACATTAGCCTTTCCCGGGTGGTAATCAATAACAAGCTCGTAATCTTTCAACAACTCAAGCCAACGTCTTTGTCGCAGATTTAAGTCTCTTTGAGTCATCAAATATTTGAGACTTTTGTGATCCGAAAATACATGGCACTTTTCGCCAAACAAATAATGTCGCCATATTTTCAAAGCAAATACGATGGCGGCTAGTTCGAGATCATGGGTTGGATAATTTCTCTCGTGTGGCTTCAATTGTCTCGACGCATAGGCCACAACTCGACCTTCTTGCATCAATACGCAACCCAACCCGAGTAGGGATGCGTCACTATAAATGACAAACTCTTTGCCTGATTCGGGTTGCACTCAAATTGGAGCTTCAGTCAAATGAGTTTTCAGTTGATCGAAGCTTTTCTGACATTTCTCCGTCCATTCGAACTTAGCATCCTTTTGAAGTAGCTTCGTCATTGGTGTGGCTATCATCGAGAAACCTTTTACAAATTGTCGGTAATAACCGGCGAGCCCCAGGAAGCTCCGAACTTCGGTAACATTTCTTGGAGGCTTCCAGTTAAGTATGGCTGAAATTTTGCTTGGGTCAACTCGAATACCCGATGCGGATACCACATGACCCAAGAAGCTAACCTCTCTTAACCAGAACTCACACTTACTGAACTTCGCATATAACTGCTTATCCCGCAAAATTTGCAACACTAATCTCAGGTGTTCAGCATGTTCGGTCTCATCTCTTGAATAGACCAAGATGTCATCAATGAACACAACTACGAACCGATCCAAATATGGTCTGAAGATCCGATTCATCAAATCCATAAATACCGCAGGGGCATTAGTGAGCCCGAACGGCATCACTAAGAACTCATAGTGACCGTACCTCATTCTGAAAGCAGTTTTGGGTACGTCCGAATCTCAAATCCGCAACTGATAATAACCCAATCTCAAATCTATCTTTGAAAACACTGAGGCTCCCTTTAATTGATCAAACAAATCATCAATACGCGGTAACGGATATTTATTCTTTATGGTCACTTTATTCAACTGACGATAATCGATGTACAATCTCATGGTTCTGTCCTTCTTTGTCACGAACAACACTGGTGCACCCCAAGGTGAGAAACTTGGTCGAGCGAAACCTCTATCCGTCAACTCTTGCAACTGAGCTTTCAATTCTTTTAACTCGGTTGGTGCCATACGATACGGAGCTATCGAAATTGGCGTAGTTCCAGGTACAAGCTCAATACCAAACTCTACCTCCCGAACAGGTGGTAAACCCGGTAATTCTTCAGGAAAAAAATCCGGGTATTCACAAACCACCGGTACAGATTCGGGTTTCTTTTCTAATCCTTTGTCATCAAGTACATACGCAAGGTATGCTTCGCACCCTTTTCTTACATATTTCTGGGCCAACATTGCTGATATTACAGCTGGCAACCCCCTTAAGTCCGTAGACTCAACTCGGATTATCTCGTTATTTGCGCACCTCAAATCAATAGTCTTGCTTTTGCAATTCACAACCACATCATGCGCGGTCAACCAATCCAAACCAAGAATAACATCAAATTCATCAAACGGCAAAAGCATCAAGTCCGCCAGAAAACAGGAATCTCGAATTACTAGGGGGCATTTCTTACATACTTTGTCGACAAGCACGTAACGACCCAAGGGATTTGACACCCGAATTACGAACTCAGTAGACTCAACAGGTAGAGTCTTACTGGATGCTAAGGTTTCACATACATATGAATGAGTAGAGCCAGGGTCAATCAATGCAATCACATTAGTATCAAAGAGAGTGAAGGTACCAGTGATGACGTCAGGGGAGGATGCCTCCTCTCGTGCGCGAATGGCATATGCTCTAGCAGGAGTACGGTTCTCGGCTCGAACAGCCGTATCAGAGGCCCCTCTCTGACTACCACCCCTACCTCCTAAAATTCTCGGTGGTCTACCTCTAGTTGTCACTCCACTAGGTCTTGCACCTTGAATCTTATTCTTCTCATCAAGCTCCGTGCAATCTCTAATGAAGTGGTCCTTCGAACCGCATCCGTAACAGGCCCTGTTAATAGACTTACCCCAACATTCACCTATGTGTCGTCTTCCGCATTGGGGACATTCCGGTTTCTCTAGACGATTATTGCCCACACTAGCTACCGAAGTAGCTCGGGAGTCCGTCGATGGTCGTGCTCTGATGGAAATTCCCGCAGTCATCCTCGACTTATTAGTGTCCTCCCTGAACTTCTTTACAGCTGAGAATGGAGCTTTACCCGTCGATCTTTTACGATAGTCTCTAGCTTCAAATTCAGGCTTCTTCTTCCCCTTTCCAAGTTCTTCCGCCTTGCAGGCTCGTTCGACTAGTGTGACGAATTCTTTTATCTCCAAAATACCCACTAGTAGCTTTAAATCTTCATTCAATCCTTCTTCGAATCTCTTGCACATAGCAACCTCATCAGCTACACACTCCCGGGCATACCTACTGAGTCTTACGAATTCATGTTCGTATTCAGATACTGTCATACGGCCTTGCTTGAGTTCCAAGAATTCCTGACGCTTTTGATCAATGAACCGTTGACTAATATATTTCTTTCGAAATTCCGTTTGAAAGAAGTCCCAAGTTACTCGTTCGTTTGGGACTATGGAAATCAGGGTCCTCCACCAATAGTAGGCTGAGTCCCGCAACAAGGATATAGCACACTTTAGACATTCATCGGGCGTGCATGACAGTTCATCAAACACCCGAATGGTGTTATCAAGCCAGAACTCGGCCCTTTCAGCATCATCAGTAACTATGGCCCTGAACTCCTCGGCCCTGCGCTTCCTAATCAAGTCTACAGGTGGCTTACTCAGCCTCACAGGATCAGTAACTGATGGCATTACGGGTTCTTGGGGTGGATTATTCAAATTCGGGAATTGTTGGACAGCCGGATTGGATCGGGCATATTGCGCGACCCACTCATTCATCATGGTAAAGAAGGCTTGTTTAGCCCCCTCACCTTGATTATTCGCAGATGACTGAGGTTCAACAGGCGGCGTCCCTTGTGCAGGAGCAGCCGCTACACTTTCAACGTCATCCGCCAAGGTTCTCTCTACACCGGGATCCATTCACTTATCACAACAAAAATTTTAACCGTCAGAAGTCATCACACATTTAAACATTAACATTAAGGCATGTATAGCTAGACTCATACGTGCTATGGTAGTCCTAGAACCGACTAAACCATGGCTCTGATACCAATCAAATGTAACACCTCGAACCCGAGATCGTCGCCGGAGTCGAACACGAGGTGTTAACAGACTTCAAACCACTTATTAAAAATTTCCCAGACAAGCTGTCACTCTGCGTACTAGTCGCTTTAAAAATCATATCTTGAGTTCTGAAACTCGAAATCCAGTTCCGTGAATTTTCCCTGAAACTAGACACATATTCCCATCTACATATTTTTTTCTATAATTTTTGGTCAGGCTAATTAGTACAGTTTATTAGTCAAAGTCTCCCATGTTACAGGGATCAACTACACTGACCTTTGCGCATTACGACTTGGATATCTCCCTGTACAGGGCTTCAATACTGATTCCGTTTGTTTCTATAGAAACTAGACTCAAAGGGGAATCTATGCACATATAGCATGACTTCTAATTATCTCTGGTTAATTTATAATGAATTTCCAAAGTTGGATCAGGGATTCCAGAAATCACTCTGGCCCTGTTTCACAAGAGTTTAATTATCTCCTAACCTACAGCTCATATGGTTGTTTCGTTTCTTCTATATGAAAATAGACTCATCGAGCTTCGATTACATAATTTATTCATTAATTAATTCCTCTCCTACTATTTTTAGTGATATTTCAATCTCACGTCACTGCTGCTGCCAGCATCTGTTACTAAAGCAACTATGCCTATTTCGTAATTTCTCCTTGATCTAACTAGTAATTCGTCATACATATCACAAATTATGATCATGACTAGCCATGCCAAAGGCTAATCATTGTCAAACATCTCTCTACTACACTATTGCCATATCATGAATTTTAACACCAAAAATAATCAAATCTCTTCATTAACAACCATGGCCGAATGCTCCATTCACCACCCAAATCCAAATTTTTAACATGGGCAAAGTAAGGAACTTAGTAACTAACTCAAAATAAGCTAAAATTTCAAAATCTAACATGAATTACTAACCTTGTTTTAAGCTTAAGATGGCCGAATGCTATATCCCTTTTCTTCTTTAAAGTTCGGCTACTAAGGAAAAAGATGAAACCAACATTTTGTCTTTCTTTTGTTTTTCTATTATCCTTTCTTATTTTACTTAATTACTAACCCTTTATTTATTCTTTCTAACATAACACACTAAGCCAACATGTTCCCAATATGTTTCCACCCATAGCATGGCCAACCACTAGCTCAAATTTTGGGTAATTTGACATGCAAACCCATCATTTTCATAACATGCATTAATAGGCCACTTCACATTTGCCTAGCACATTTCTAAATTTTCTCACATAAGTCCTATTTAGTAAAATTCACTTACAATTAACAAAATTCAAACATGAAATTTTCACACATGCATATATACATATAATAAGTATCAAATATGATGGCTAATTATTAGTATGACTCGGTTTTGTGGTCCCGAAACCACTTCCCGACTAGGGTCAATTTTGGGTTGTCACAGTAGCAGTGACGTGAATTTGAAAAATCACTAAAAATAGTAAAAATGGAATTAAATTATGAATAAGTTATGAAATAAAATATTATTATGTCTATTTCCAAATGGAAGAAACAAAATAGGTAAATGAGATATATTTTATGAGATATTTAAATTTTTGTGAAACAGGGCCAGAGTGATTTCTGGATCCCCTGTTCTGAATTTGGAAATACACCAAAAATTGTACAAATATAATTAGAAGTCATTATTTACATGTATAGATTCCTTATTGAGTCTAATTTTATGAGAAATAAACTTCATAGTAATTGGAACTCTGTATAGGGAGATATTTGATTTGTAATATATAGAGGTCAGAGCAATCAAACCCTGAAATAGGGGAGACTTTAACTAATAAACTGTACCAGTTGGCTTGACAAAAAATTCTAGAAAAAAATTAATTGATAGATATATGAGTCTAGTTTCAGGGAAAATTTACAGAATTGGATTTTGAGTTTCATAACTTGAGATATGAATTTTTAAGCGACTATGACGCAGATTGCCAACTTCTCTGGAAGTTTTAAAAATAAATTATTTGAGCTGTTTAAGTAATGAATTAAGTCCGTTAACACCTCGTGTTTGACTCCGTCGACGGTCTCGGGTACGGGGCGTTACAGATTGGTTAACTATGCACGATGCTATTGTGAACTGCAAATGGAAGACTATTGATTTACGATGCCAGAATGATGAGATTACTCGAATTGAATTTAATGATCTGAATGGTTTACCAGCAGTAATATCTTCGATGTTAGCTGAGAAATATGTGAGAAAGGGTTGCGAAGCTTACTTTGCTTATGAGATCGACTCTAAAATGACCGAAAAGAAGATTGAATCAGTACCAGTTGTGTGCGAGTATCCGGATGTATTTCCTGAAGAGTTATCGGGTTTGCCACCAATACGAGAGGTAAAGTTTGGTATTTAATTAGTGCCGGGGATTACTCCAATTTCAATAGCTCTGACTGAATTATTAGAACTGAAAGCTCAGTTGCAAGAGTTGACGGACAGAGGTTTCGCACAACTGAGTTTTTCTCCCTGGGGTGCACCAGTTTTATTTGTGAAAAAGAAAGACGGAACTATGAGAATGTGTATCGACTATAGACAGCTCAATAAGGTGACTATAAAGAATAAATATCCGTTGCCACAGATTGACGACCTGTTCGATCAGCTGAAAGAGGCTACAGTGTTTTCAAAGATAGATTTAAGATCAGGCTACTATCAGTTGAGAGTTAAAGACTCCGATGTGCCAAAGACTGCTTTCCGAATGAGGTATGGACACTGAGTTTTTAGTTATGCCTTTCGGACTTACTAATGCACCTGCTATTTTTATAGATTTGATGAATCAAATCTTTAGACAGTATCTGGATCAATTTTTGGTTCTGTTCATAGATGTCATATTGATCTATTCTTGTAACACCCCACACCCGTACCTTACGTCGGGGTGAAATACGAGGCATTACCTAATTTGAACACATACATTCACACGTTATCCGAGTCACAAGAATTGGTCGAATTTGAAAATTTTCCCAACTTTACCATAAACTCCTTAATATGGACCTACAAGGATCAAAACATTCATTTGAAACCATACGGGACCGATTCAGGTAATTTTAAGAACTTTGAAAAATAACACGTTAGATAAGGGCACACGCCCGTGTGGGAAGGGCAACATGCCCATGTGACCATATTAACATGGTCGTGCTGATGGCCTGTGTGGTTCACATGGCCTAAGCATTTAGGGACACGCCCGTGTCCCTTACCCGTGTGGAATTAATTTCCAATTCAAACCTACAGGGGTTTTCACAGGGCTTAACGCATGCCCGTGTTCATGGCCCTTGTCCCTCACTTGACCATGACACACTCAGGTCCTAGCCCGTGTGTAGAAACTGGACATTCTATTTCTGACGACAGCAATTCTCAAGGGCCACATGGCCAAGGCACACGCTCGTGTGCTAGGCTGTATTCTTCACAAGGCTGAGACACAAGGCCGTGTCGCTTCCCATGTGTTTACTACTATGCATACTAACTTGCAAATCTTATGTGCAGGGGATGCACGACCGGGCAGCATGTCCATAGGGCTGGCCGTGTGTCACACACGACCTTGACACACGCCCGTGTGTCTACCCGTATGGACAATATAGCTCTATCTACCAAGCCCTTTTCCACCTTAAAACATAATATAACAATATTCATTCAAGAATACAAGGTATAATCAGCCACACAAGGCATTCTCTCATTCATGAAAATATCATCATTTCATATATCAATAATGAACATTAGCCACTATTCCAAGGCTTAGTACAAAATGAAGGGATTCATCCCAAGCCAACACATTTGGCCAATTTAACATGAGACAAACATCAAAAGTCTAAGCCCTATACATGCCATAACTCAAATAGTAAAACCAACTATACCAAGTGCTTCGGTTGATAGTGTGATCGATGTTTCCAATGTCTGATGATCCTCGAGCTAATTAGGCAGCACTATAAGAAAATGGAAAGGAGAGGGAGTAAGCATAAAGCTTAGTAAGTTGCATGCAAATAAATATAACAACAATTCCACCATTCGTTAACATGTTCACAGTACAAAAGAAGGCATAAGCACAACTTACTCATCACTAACCAATACAAATCACATAGCATATATTGAGCTCATATCTCTTACATTTCAAATAGGAACCTGTACCACTGACAATATAGTTATACTTTAATTGTTTAACTTAAATTATAACTCTTACTATTGAACCATTTAGAATATTATCAGATATTCACTAAGCCTCAAACATAGGGTATAATGCCGATGTCATGTCCCAGACATGGTCTTACATTGGTTCATGTCTGAAGTCGATGCCATATCCCAAACATGGTATTACGCTGACTATCGTCATCGAGGCCGATGCCATGTCCCTGACATGGTCTTACACTTGCTCTTGCATATTTGTGTCGATGCCATGTCCGAGATATGGTCTTACACTGACACCTCTATACGTGCCGATGCCATGTCCCAGACATGGTCTTACACTGGCTTACTTCATGAGGCCGATGCATATCCGAGACATGTCTTAAACTAGCTCTCGTCTCAATGCCGATGCCATGTCCTAGACATGGTCTTACACTAGCTCTCATAATGTGGCAGATGCATGTCCCAGGCATGTCTTACACTAGCTCACAATAACCCATACGTCATGGCATGAATATCTGATTTATTCCCTATAGTTCAAACGGGAATTCTACTATCTCAATTATCATCTTGCATTCTCATTTCCACAATCAAGCATTTCATGTTATATTAATTCAGCACATATAATAGCAAAGTAGTTGTATTATTTACATACAACTTACCTCGATTTACTAAATATGGTGACTCATCGGTCTAATCTATAATAACAAAATTCAATTGTTTTATCAGCACATTAATCTAGACACCCAAAAAATCATAATTAGTCAAAATGACCATTTTACCCCTATGCTCAAAAATTGATTTTTATTGAATTTCTTCATGTCCTAAGCCTAGCCGAACCCTTTTTACTCTTATAGTAACCCAAAAATCTACATTATTTCACACATTTATCACTTATTTTACAACTTATGTAAAATGGTCTTTTTTAGGGTTTCTATAAGAAATCCCTTCACAAAAGTTGTTTATTTCACTACTATGATTCATTTTCTTACATCAAATTTCAGAAAACAACATGAACATACTCATGGTAAACCTTAGACTTTCAACCATTTTGTAAAATAGTCCCCTCATTTGAAAGCTCATGTTACAAGGGTTCTAAAAGTACAAAAATCATCAAGAAAAATCATCAAAATCACTTACTTGTGGAGAGACTAAATGGCTGAAAATTATAGCTTCAAAAACCCCTCTAATGGCTGATATTTTTGGTCAAGAAGAAACAATGGAGGAAAAAGATGATGACTAGGCTTTTAGGGTATTATTTTATTGTACATTATGTCATCACATACCTAATACCTTGACCATTAGACTTTCTTTGTCACATGGCCGGCCAAGCTATAGTCTAAGGGTCTATTTTCCCTTTAAAGACCCCCAATTTAAGTTTCATGGCAATTTAACTTCTTTAGCTATCAAAATAGGACTTTTGCACTTTATGCGATGTAGTCCTTTTTCGCAATTAAGCTCACAAACGCTAAAATTAATCAACCAAAATTTTCGTGCACCTTTATAAACATGCCATAACACATAAAATAATATCAAAAATAATTTCTCCAACCTCGGGTTAGTGGTCCTGAAACCACTGTTCCGATTAAGCCCAAAATTGGATTGTTACAATTCTCTCCCGTAGGGATTTTCGTCCCCGAAAATCTTACCAGTGAATAGATTCAGGTATTGGTCTTTCATGGTTTCCTCAGGTTCCCATGTGGCTTCCTCAACTCCATGTCTATGCCATAAGACTTTCACAAGTGTTATACTCTTATTCTTCAACTATTTGACTTCCCGAGCCAAAATCCTAACCGGCTCTTCGCCATAAGTCATGTCAAGATGAATCTCAACCTCTGATGGTGAAATCACATGCGAAGAGTCTGATCTATATCGATGCAACATGGACACATGAAACACCTCGTGAATCTTTTCCAACTCAGATGGCAAAGCCAAACGATAGGCCACAGACCCTACTCTTTTGGTAACCTCATAAAGTCCTATGAAATGAGGTAGGCCACAGGCCCTACTCTCTCGGTAACCTCATAAGGTCCTATGAAACGAGGACTCAACTTGCCTCTTCTACCAAATCTGAGGACTTTCCTCCATGGAGATACTTTCAAAAACATTCGATCACCGACTTGAAATTCGATCTCTTTCCATTTCAAATCCGCATAGGATTTCTGTCTATCTGATGCAACCTTTATGCAATCACAAATTATTTTAACCTTTTCTTTAGTCTCTCTGACTAAGTCAACCTCGTGAATCTGATTCTCTTTCAGCTCGGTCCAATATAAAGGCGTTCGGCACCTACGCCCATACAAAGCCTCATAGGGCACCATCTTCACACTTGATTGATAACTATTGTTGTAGGCGAATTCAACCAATGGAAAGTACCTTTCCCAACTACCTAAAAACTCGAGAACACAACACCGTAAGATGTCTTCTAAAATCTAAATCATTCTTTCTGATTGACCGTCAGTTTGCGAGTGAAATGCCATACTAAAATTTAGTTTAGTTCCCAATGCCTCTTGTAACTTCTTCCAAAACCTCGAGGTAAACCTTGGGTCTCTATCTGAAATAATCAATAGTGGCATTCATGAAGCCTCACGATCTCGGAAACGTACAAGTTAGCCAGTTTCGTAAGGGAGTAGTTGGTACACACTGGTATAAAATGTGCCAACTTTTTTAGCCTATCCACAACAACCTAAACAGCATCATTTTTCTTCGGGGTTATCGGCAAACCCGTCACAAAATCCATAGTAATTCAATCCCACTTCCACTTAGGGACCGTAGTAGGCTGAAGTAGACCCGATGATACTTGGTGTTCAGCCTTTACTTTCTAACACACAAGGCACTTGGAAACGAACTCTGAAATGTCTCTTTTCATTCCCGATCACCAATATATTTTCTTCAAGTCATTGTACATTTTCACACTACCTGGATGGATAGACAAACAACCACTATATGCCTCTCGTAAAATCTTCTAAATAATCTCATTGTCCTTAGGTATACAAACCCTATCTTTGAATATTATACACCCATCGATACCAATCCGAAAGTCTGATTCAACCCCCGACTCACACTGAGTTCTCTTAGCTTGCAAATCCTTATCATCTTTCTGAGCTTCACGGATCTCTTGTAGAAACACCAGCCTAGCTCTCAATTCTGCTAGAACCGAATCATAATTTAATAAGGCCAATTGGGCATTCATTTTTCTCAACGCATATAATGATTTTCTACTCAATGCATCGGCAACCATGTTCGCCTTTCCCAGATGGTAGTCGATAATCAACTCATAATCTTTTAATAATTCCAACCATCTCCATTGTCTTAGATTTAAATATTTATGAGTCATCAGGTACTTAAGACTTTTATAGTCGGAGAACACTTGGCATTTCTCGCCATACAAATGGTGTCTCCAAATTTCAATGCGAACACGACGGCGGCCAAGTCTAAATCATGTGTCGGGTAGTTTTCCTCATGCGGCTTCAGCTATCTTGAAGTGTAAGCTATGACTTTACCTTCTTGCATGAGCACTCACCCCAGTCCATTTAAAGAGGCGTCACTATATACCACAAACTCTTTCCCCGGTTTCGGTTGCACTAACACTGGGGCTTCGGTTAACAAAGCCTTTAATTTCTCCAAACTCAGTTGGCACTTCTCCATCCATTCAAGCTTGACATCTTTTTGCAACAACCTTGTCATCGGAGTTGCTATCATCAAGAATCCATTCACAAATATTCTGTAGTATTCGGCCAAACCCAAAAAACTTCGAACCTTTGTAACACCCCGTACCTGAGACCGTTGCCGGAGTCGGACACGAGGGGTTCACAGACTAAATTCGCTTACTATCGCAGTCCATTTTAAAATTTTCCAGGCAGTTGGCTAACTGCGACACTGTCACCTTAAAAATCATATCTTGAGTTTCACAACTCAAAAATCAGTTTCGTAATTTTTCCCTAAAACTAGACTCATATGCCCATCTACATATTTTTTTCTAGAATTTTTGGTCAGGCCAATTAGTACAGTTTATTAGTCAAAGTCTCCCATGTTACAGGGATCGACTACACTGATATTTTCGCATTACGACTTGGATATCTCCCTGCACAGGGCTTCAATACTGATTCCGTTTGTCTCTATAGAAACTAGACTCAGAGAGGAATCCAGACATATATGGCATAACTCCTAATTATCTCTGGTTAATTTATAATGAATTTCCGAAGTCGGAACAGGGAATCCAGAAACCGTTCTGGCCCTGTCTCACGAGAACCTGAATATCTCTTAACATACTGTCCATATGATCATTTCATTACTTTCCTATGAAAATAGATTCATCAAGTTTAGTTTACATAATTTATTCACTATTTAATTCAAATCCTACTATTTTTAGTGATTTTCCAAATCTACATCACTGCTGCTGCCAGCATCTGCCTTTAAGGTAGACTTTACCTATTTCATAGTTTCCATGATTCAACTAGCCCTTTTTGCATAAATAGCACAAATCATGATAGCGATTAACCATTCCATACCAAATGATTATAACATTATGCTTGAACATATATAAGCCATTTTCGCATGGCTATTTACATTAACCAAAAAATTCTTCCGCCACTAGTCTATTTTATACATGCCATAAGACAATCCGAAACATAGCAGTACCAAACAGTGGATAGTGATAGTGTGACTAGTTGCTGACGATCCCCGAGCCTGTAGCTTCGCAATGAGATCTATAAAACAGAGGAAACAGAGTAAACGGAGTAAGCATTACAATGCTTAGTAAGTTTTAAGCAGTGTCAACAGATAACAATCAAATTATAACATAGTTGTTCGTATTTTTATTTCACTCTTCCTTCGGGCATACCATCCCTTTACCGAATCTGCACATCTCATCATATACAATAGGCAGATAAACTTTCACATAAAAGTGAGCTCATGTGACATAGATATATCGTATGATTTCACATCACCTCTCACACTGATCCGATGTCGCATAATCATAGGAATAGTCTCATAGATTGCTCTCGTATGCATCACATAACTACCTTATGATTTAGTGCAAATCAAGCTCACATATAAACTTGGAGTACATACCTGTTTAACCTTTCGCATTGAATATATTTATAAGCAATTCTTATTACGAAGTCTTACCCGGACATAATCTCCACACGAAGTTATCGGGTCTTCAGAGCTTGATATAGTACAAGCACGAAGCTTAAGGACATTAATCAGTGATAATATTCTCGCATAAAGCCTGCGGGGTTTTAACCCGGATATAGTACTGACACAAATGCCCTTCGGGACTTATCACATTTATGCACTTTCACATCCATCACATTGGCCACTCGGCCCTGTCACATATATACACTTTCACATTCATCACATCGGCCATTAAGCCTTATCACGCATATACACTTTCACATTCATCACATCGGCCATTAAGCCTTATCACATATATATACACTTTCACATTCATCACATCGGCTATTAGGCCTTATCGCACATATACACTTTCACATTCATCACATCGGCCATTAAGCCTTATCACATATATATACACTTTCACATTCATCACATCGGCCATTAGGCCTTATCACAATTTAGAATTCACATATGGGTTTAATCAATAGCTTATAAGCAACTAAAACAAGTTTATCAAGGTTTACAACACAATCTCAAATTCAGCACAAGCTGTTTTTCCTGAGCAATAGTCACTAAATTATTTATAACTGGAGCTACAAAACTCCAAATCACTTTCCGTAAATTTTTCCTGAATATAGACTCGTATTTCTTCCATCCATAAAATTTCCAGAATTTTAGGTTAGGCCAATCAATACCAGATTTTTCTTAAAGTTTCCCCTGTTTCACTGCTTGACTAATCTGACCACTCTTCACTACGAATCAAATTTCTCATTATCAGAAATTCCTTTGCTTACATGGTTTCTTTTATAAGAAACTAGACTCATTAAGCTTTAATTTCATGTCTCATTCAGCCTCTAATTCAAATCCATGAATTTATGGTGATTTTCTGAATTCATGTTACTGCTGCTGTCCTGAGCAGGTTTATCACAATTTTACTCTTCTGACATATCCTTTCAGCACTTCATAATATCATATCCATTTGGCAACATATCATATCAATAACTTACCTATACTTCATAATAACCATTAGGCTATATGCATAAAGATTTACAATAGAGTTATGATTCTTTTAATATGTGCTTAACATATCATACTCAATCACATTATAGGCTTTAATACTTAAAACTTACCTCGATCGCTAATGTACGTCAATTCCGACTATTCGACCAATTTCCCTTTTTCCACGATCCGACTTTGTTTCCTTGAGTTCTTGAGCTAAATAAATGCAAATAGATTTGTTTAATATCTTAACCAATATTGTTTACTTATTATTCACATTCGGCAATCACATAACAAATTCAATATGTATTATAATTTATAAATATGCCATGATTCAAATTTCGTACATATTTATAACCGAAAATGGCAAGAACTTATCAAGCCATGATAGTCACTTATAACTCAACTCAAAATGATCATAAAACCCTAATAACCGATCATTCAACTTATACTAGTTTCGCATACACAAGCAAAACTCGCATAGTTTAGCTTGTTTTCTTATACACTAGTTTAACCACTACGATTATTACCAAATAAATCACATTCAATTAACACTACCCATTTACATATACATCAACTATCAAATTCTCACTCCTTAGCTAATGCCGAATGCTTATATAAGCCCTAAGTCATATTTACACATTTATCAACTTTCCAATTCAACTTAATACCAAAAATTAATGTCATTTAAATAGCCAACACCAAAATATTTGTTCAAAAGGACCTAGCCAAACACATCACTTAGTTAAAAGTTCCACACAAAACACTAATAGCCAACTCAATTTCATCCTTAATATTTCTTATAACAAAATTTATCAAAATTCAATAAGAAATACATTAAATTCCATGACCGAATTTGCATTTCACCATAATAGCCACTTGCCATAAAACAATTAAGCCACAATCATTTAATTTACCTAGCTTAGACTTAGATTAATAATTATCTAAATTATTTAAACATTCAACACAACCTCTCCTTTAATTAAGCACATATTCGACAAGGAAAAATGGTAATTTAGCAAACCTTAGTTTAACATATAATTTGTTTATAACACATTTTAAGCCTTCTTTTCATGCCGTCAACTCAAAACACATACATTACTCAAATATAACCAAGTTCATATTCGGCAATAGCATCCAACATGATAGCCGATTCTTCCCACTTAGCATCTAATGCATACATATGATCATTTGTTCGGCTCAAACGCCCATCCACCATGATTCGTCCAAATTAATATGAAACAACAGCCATATTCTTTATTGACTACTATGGCCGAAAGCTTTATTCATTCCCAAAATCAAATTTTAACATGGGTCAAATAAAGAAGTTGGTAACTAACTCAAAAATTAACTAAACTTTTTACCTTAGTTTAAGCCTAGGATGACCGAGTGGTGTTTCTCCCCTATTCTTCCTTCACATTCGGCTTAGAAGAAACAAAGATGAACACTTAGTTTTCTTCACCCATTTCCCCCTCCCCTTCTCAAGCTTCAAGTGACCGAATGTTTTTGCCCCAATTCTTTCTTTCAATTCGGCCAAGAAGACAAAGATGAAGCTTTGTCTTCATTACTTTTCTTTTTATTCTTTCTTTAATCTATTTCCTTTCTTTTGCATAAAATAATGGCCATTTAATTAAGATTTAATACATATTATATATATATGACCATCATGGCCGGCCACCACTTAAAATAAAAGGGGTATTTTCTATTAACTTTAATTAGCTAGATGTCATATTAGTATGGATGATGTAATAAAATAAAGAAATGATAATTAAAGGAAGAAAATGGGTGAAAGAAACAAAGTCTTCATCCATGTTTCTTCCTAGCTGATTCTAAAGAAAGAAAAGAACAAGAGTATTCGGTGATCTTGAACTCAAAATAAGGTGAGTAGTTCATACTAATTCTTGAAATTTTAGTATAATTTGAGTTAGTTCTTAAGTTCTTTGCTTAACCCATGACCAAAATTTGAAATGGTGTGGTGTCTTGAGCATTCGGTTTTAGTTATTAAAGGATGAGATTGGGTTATAGTCTTTATGTTTTATAAAGAATTGTTGAAGAGAAAATGTTCAAGAAATGGTTGTTGTTCATGTTATTTGGATGAAAAAGAAAATGGTAGTTAGGTGAAGTAGAGTCTAACAAATGAGCACATATGTGCATTAGTTGCTAAATGGAGAAAAATCGGCTAACAAGTTGTGTACTAAGGCCGAATATGATTTTGGATATTATTGGGTAATTTATGTGTTCTGAATTGATGGAATGGAGAGGATGCTTTAATTGTGTTATGAACAATTATATGTTAAATTAAGGTTTGCTAAGCTAGCTATTAAGGTGAAATGCAAATGTTAGTATTTGATTTGGTAATAATCTGCTTGGGGACAGCAGCAGTAAGGTGATTTTGGAAAATCGCCATAAATTGTAGGAGTTGAGTTAGAAGCTGAATAAATCATGTCATTAAAGCTTGAAGAGTCTAGTTTCTTACAAAAGAAACTATAAAAAAAAAAGAGTTACCGATCTTGAGATATTTGAAGTATTGTGGGGCTGAGTCAAAATGACTACTAGATTCCCTATTCTGTTTTTATAAAATCAGTATAAATTGTACAAAAATGGCCCTAAGATAAAATTTATATGCTTAAGTTTCAAATGAAAGAAAAGAGAATATATTTTGAATTCTGTACAATGAGAAATTTGATTCGTAGTGAAGAGTAGTCAGTTTAGTCAAACAGTGAAACAATGTGAACTTTAAGAAAAATCTGGTATTGTTGGGCTAAACTAAAAATTTTGAAAATTTTATGGATAATAGATAAATGAGTCTTCTGTCAAGAAAAATTTACGAAAATTGATTTGGAGTTTCGTAGCTCCAGTTATAAAAACTTTAGTGACTGTTGCTCAGGAAGTCAGCTTATAGGGAAATTGTAATTATATTGTAAACATTAATGAAAATTTGCTAATGAATTATTTATTGATTTTTTTATAAAGCTTACTATAATCTATATGTGTGAAAGTCGAATCTATATGTATTATATTTTGAAAGTAATACTTGAATAGTCGATTAATGACTAGTTTAAAATTTGTTGAACTTAAGCTCAAGAGCATAGGGGGGCAATTTCAAATAAGGGAAAGGAAAAAGTAATCGAATAGCCGTTGAAGTCGTTCGACAACGTCCGAGGTAAGTCTTCGAGTAATGAAACTTAGTTTATGATTTGATTAAGTCATGTCATATAAGCATAACGAATAAATGGAGATATAATGATTCCACTTGAATTATATATTGAGGTGATTAGTTTATACTTATGACGGGTGGCCGAATGTGTATAGAGATCATGTTAGAAAGCCACTCAAAATCATGCTCTTTGTATGTGGCTATTGAGCCGAAATTGGTAAGGTTTGATAAGTGTCTTGTGTTTGAGCTTTAGTAATGAAAATGAAATATGGATGTGTCATGATTTATTGATATATGTGCATGAGTATTCGAATGATATCCGGGTTAAGTCCCGAGGGCATTTATGCTAGTGATTATATCCGGGCTAAGTCCCAAAGGCATTTGTGCTATTGATTATATCCAGGCTAAGTCCCGAAGGCATTTGTGCTAGTGATTATATCCGGGCTAAGTCCCGAAGGCTTTTGTGCTATTGACTATATCCGGGCTAAGACCCGAAGGCATCTGTGCGAGTTGCTATATCCAGCTAAATCCCGAAGGCACTTGAGTTTGGAAGTGAGCGATCTTGCTGTAATAATTTCAATTAATACGCTCATAAAATCCAAACGATAAGGTATGTTTCGTATATGCATCGGAAAGGTTGATTCCTTTTAAATAGTATTCGCTCAATTGATTAACGAACTTCCGACCTCTAGTTAGGTTTGATTCCCTGTGTATGAATATAATGGTTGAAGCGTGAAGTAAGTATGATTTTTGAGAACATGCATATATGCAATTATTCAGATTTTTGAGAACATGCATATATGCAATTATTCATTTAGTCATATGAACGCTATACTTTAGTCGTAAATAATTTCATTACTTGAACTTACTAAGCATTAAAATGCTTACTCTGTTACTTGATTTTCTGTTTTATAGATTTTGTTCGTTAGCTATCGGACTCGGGAGTGTCAAAGTCGAAGTCATCCACACTATCTAAGCCACTTTTTGGTACTCTTTTAGTTCAATTTTGAAAATGGCATGTATAGGGCTGACCCTTGTTGTTAATTAAGTACCCTTTGGTAATGTGTATTCGTATAGCCATGCGAAAATGGCTCGTATATTTCGAAGTATAACATTATGGTCTTGTGATATGGTTATTAAGTGGTGTGGAAATGTTTGGTAATGACTAGCCATTGGAATGGCCAATCATGTTCCTATTGGTGCTACGTACGTCATGGCTAATCGGGATTACCCTTGATAATAATGTATGTCAATTTGCTATTTGATTTATGGAAAATTATGAAATAGGTAAAATTTACCTAAAAATAGATGCTGACAGCAACAGTGATGTAAGTTGGAAAAATCACTAAAAATAGTAGGAATGGAATTAAATAGTGAATAAATTATGTAATCGAATCTTGATGAGTCTATTTTCATATGAAAGAAACGAAACGACCATATGAGCCGTATTTTATGAGATGTTTAAGTTTTCGTGAAACAGGGCCAGAGCATTTTCTGGATACCCTGTTCTGATTTTGAAAATTTACCATAAATTAACCAGAGATAATTAGAAGTCATGATTTATATGTATAGATTCCTTCTTGAGTCTAGTTTCATTAGAAATAAACGGCATAAGTATTGAAGCTCTGTACAGGGAGATATCTAAGTTGTAATGCATGAAGGTCAGAGTAGTCAAACCCTAAAATAGGGGAGACTTTAACTAATAAACTGTACTAATTGGCCAGACCAAAAATTCTAGAAAAAAATCTGTAGATGAATATATGAGTATAGTTTCAGGAAACATTCACGGAATCAGTTTTCGAGTTTTGGAACTCGAGATATGATTTTTAAGGTGACAGTGACGCAGTTAGCCAGCTTTTCTAGAAATTTTAAAATGAACTGTGTAAATAAATGAATTAAGTTCGTTAACACCTCGTGTTCGACTCCGGCAACGGTCTCGGGCGCGGGGTGTTACAATATCTCACACCCAAAGTGCTAATAACATGGCCTAAAGCCAACTCAAAGTATACCTAATGACATGTCACTAGCATCCTAAACTATTCCTAAGGTTCAACCGGGACTCCAATTGTCGAATCATCATCGAATCATTTCCAAAATCTTTCGTAACCACATAATCACAATTAATGTAATATCAAAGCATATAAAATACATTTAAAACAAAATTATAATGTACGAACTTACCTCAGATTTTAAAACGACGAATCGAGTCGATTAGTTGATAACTTTCTCTTTTCCTCGATCTAAATCCGAATTTCACTTTTCTTGATCTAAATATATTCAAAATTAACTTATTTAATCAACCATTCATTCAATTTAGTCCAAAACACACTTTAAAACACATTTGCACTACTACCCACAAATTTTACATTTTTTACAATTTAGTCCTTATTTCATAAAATCACAAATTAATGAAATTCCAAATATACCTATGCTAGTTGAATTGCCATAATGCCCCTACCAGCCCATATTTTTCATTTATTTCACAATTTAACCTCTAACTTTACACATTTCTCAATTTAATCCCGATTTGCATTTTCACTAAAAATCACTTAACAAAACGTGTTTAACTATCAAGAACTATTAAAAATCTATCATCAAACATCAAAACTCATACATATTCATCAATGGCATCATTCAAAATCTTTAACAGTTTTGTAAAATAGCCCCTGGGTTAGCTTGTACTAGATGCAACGATCACAAAAACATAGAAATCATTAAAAACGAGACAAAACACATACCTAATTGGTTGAATTTAACTTAGCCAAATGAATAACCCTAGTTTGTTCTTGTTCTTCTTTATTTTTAGTTAAAGATGAGAATGAAAGCCTTTAATTTTTTTATTTTATTTATTATAAGTTATTTACCAATTTCTATAACTATTTGACACCTTTAGCTAGAATCCAAGTTTTGCAGTTTACGCAATTAAGTCCTTTTTCTCAAATTGACCATTCAAACAATAAATTTAGTTCACGAAATTTTCACATATACATACTATCATGCTGTATACATTAAATAATAATAAAATAAATATTTTGGCTTCAGATTTGTGGTCCCAAAACCACTGTTTCGATTTGACTAAAAATAGGCTGTTACAACTCTACCCTTCAGGGATTTTCATCCTCGAATATCTTACCAGTGAATAGGTTAGGGTACTGTTTTCTCATAGCTTCCTCGGCTCCCATGTAGCCTTTCGACACCGTGAGTTTCCATAAGACTTTCACTAAAGGTATTCGTTTATTTCTTAGCTCTTTGATCTCTCGAGCTAGAATTCTGATCAGTTCTTCGTTGTATGACATATCAGGTTGAATCTCAATTTCTGATGGGGAAATCACATGTGATGGATCCGATCTATATCGATGCAACATCAATACATGAAACACATTACGGATTTTCTCTAGTTCAATCGGTAAAGCTAGTTGATATGCCACTGGCCCTATTCGTTCAATAATCTCATACGGCCCGATGAATCGCAGACTTAATTTGCCTTTAGGACCAAAACAAAGTATTTTCTTCTATGGAGATACCTTCAAGAACACTTTGTCACCAATCTGAAATTCAATGCCTTTTTGTTTCAAATCCGCGTAAGATTTCTAACGATTTGAAGCTACTTTCAAACTATCACGAATTACTTTCACTTTCTCTTCAGTTTCTCTAACCAAATCAACCCCGTGAATTTTTTTCTCGCTAAGCTCGGTCTAGTACAATAGAGTTTGGTATTTGTGATCATACAAAGCTTCTTACGGTGCCATCTTTATGCTTGCTTGATAGTTGTTATTATACGCGAATTCAACCAACGACATAAATTTTTCCCAATTGCCTTCAAACTCTAAAACACAACATTTGAGGATATCTTCGAGGATCTGTATTACTCGTTTAAACTATCCGTTAGTTTGCAGATGAAAAGTTGTACTAAAATAAAACTTTGTACCCAGGGCTTCTTAGAGTTTCTTCCAAAACTGCGATGTAAACCTCGGATCTCTATCAGAAATAATCAAAACCGACACACCGTGCAATCTCACAATCTCAGATATGTACAATTCAGCCAATTTATTAAGTGAATAGTCTGTATGTACCGAAGTGAAATGTGCAGATTTCGTCAGTCGATAACGACAACCCAAATTGCATCTTTCTTTTTTGGAGACAGGGGTAATCCCGATACGAAATCCATCATCACTCTATCCCATTTCCACTCCAGTATCATCACAAGTTGGAGTAAACCTGAAGGCACTCTGTAACACCTCTAACTTGTATCTGTCACCAGAATAGGGTTACGAGGCATTACTTATCAATACACATCATTCACATACATTTAGAAAACTGATAACATATGCAAACTTTAGAAAACTTAGAAAACTTTCTTTAATTTCAGGGTCACACGCCCGTGTGAACAGGCCATGTGCCACACACGACCACCAAACATGCCCGTGTCACAAATCGTGTGAAAACAGGGCATACATACTGACTTGTACCTCATGGCCAAGGACGTGTCCATGTGCTAGGCCATGTGAAATCTAAGGGGGTTACTGACTTGGGTCACACGGCCGGACACACGCCTATGTGCCAGCCCATGTATCACATATGACCAATAGACACGCCCATGTGTCTAGCCCATGTCAAAACTGTAGGGTATACTGCTTTAATTCGAAAGGGTACCTCACAGGACACACGGTCGTGTAACATGACCGTATGTCACACACGGCTGAAACACACGCTCACGCCTCTGCCCCTGTGGACAAAAATAGGCCATTTGAAAAGCCAATTTGCCACACTATACTTAAGTACACATAGCAACCTATTTAGAACCATTTCCATACACTTATAAGCAGCAAAAACATACCAATTCATACACAAATCATACCATCTATCATTAATACCAAATCACTATGCCAAAACCATCATAACTTGCATAAGTTCCATATACATTAATTCATCATATTACCAACTATTTCATATCACAAAACACACCATTTAGTCATATCAACAACCAAGGCAAACAAACCCAAAACAAGCCAAAACATAAGGCATTATTTATATCACATATATCACTTACAAAGCACATCACTTAAGCCAACTTAAATGACCAAATACATGCCAAAATTTTCAACTAAAGTAAGGCAAATCTCATGGCTATATCAAATCTCAAAATATATCATCAACTCACTAGCCTATAATGCCATATACCAATATTACAAGCATTCAAAATATACCAACAAGTAGTCGATAGTGTGATGATGGTCCCCGATGTTTGACCTAGCTTTTTTGACAGCCCTAAAAGTGACCCTAGTCGGAAAGCGATTTCGGGACCGCTAAACCGAGTCACCAAATTATTTGAATATGATATTTATTGTCTAAAATATGTGAATATGAATGTGTGAAAGTTTTAAGCTTCGATTTCGTTAATTGCATGTGAATTTAGTAAATAGGACTTATGCGTGATACTTTTGAATTGTGACAGGGTAATCTATAAAGAGCTATTAGTGCATGTAATCAAAAGGGGGGACTTGCATGTTAAATTTCCCCCCAATTAGTAGTGGCCGGCCATGAGCATGGGTGGACAAAATGTTATGGCTAAAAACATGTCATAAACATGTTGGGGTAATGCATTATGTAAGGAATAATAAAATAAAGAGCATGGGCAATAAAATATTATTGTTAGTAGGATGAGAAACAAAAAAAAAAGAAGGGATGTGTGTGATTGTTTCCCCCCATTGCCGTGAGTTGAAGGAAAGAAAACAAAAAAAAAAGTGTTCATCCTTGGCCGAAAATTTTAAGGAGGAAGGAAGAAGAAAGGTTGAAGAGGTTCGGCCATGCATGTAACTAGGCTAAGGTATGTTTGATGATGTCCATGAGATGCATGCATGATTTAGTTGTTAGCTTGAGTTCTACCTAGCCCATGGTCTAAATCTTGCTATGTGATGGAAATGACACTCGGCCATGGATGCATCATTCTTGCTTGGTGTTGATGTTGTGGGTGAGATATCAAGTTATTTTTGTGACCCAAGTTGAGATTTGAATTTTGGAATGAGTAAGGTTTTCGGCTATGGTAATTATAAAGGTGATGGATGTTGTGTCATTGTAAATCTAGATGAACAATGTTAGTGCTTATATCTCGATATTCATGAGTTTCTTTCTTGGTTTTACCTCAAACCCATGAAGTATTTTTAATTGGTGTTGTTACAGGTTTCGGTCATGGGATTATAAGCTTGTTAGTTTTGATGGTGAAATTTATGCCTTGTAAGGGTAAATGGTGTCTTGATGCATTCGGCCATGGTAGAAAGTAGATGTGAAATGGTAGTAAGATGAAATGCAAAATGTTAGTATTTGATTACTAGTGTATAAATGCGTATTAGCCGAGTTTTGAATTTGAAACAAAATGATATATAATCAATACAAGTAACCATACTTGTAGGAAGTATTAAGCATATAATTGGCCTCAACATATACATGCATACTTGGCCACATGAGAAGATTAGTGTTGCATGTATTCGGTTAGAGGCAAGCATATTGATGCCTTTATCTTGGGTTAGACAATTGGCTAAAAGGGAGTGTGGGTTAACAATATGTTGAGTTGATGCATGATTTCACATGTATGTGACTTTAATGTCTAATGTATAAATATGGGCTAAGTACCTTGTGTTCCTCTTTTCGATGCTCAAATGATTAAATCAATTTATTTGTTAAATTAAGCTCAAGAGCAAAGGGGATCTAAATCCGATAAAGGGAAGGAAAAAGTGGTCGAATAGCCATCGAAATCATTCGACAACATCCAAGGTAAGTTTTCGAGTAACGAGACTTAGTTTACGATTTGATTAAGTCATGACGTATGAGCGTAACAAATATACGGTGATATGATGATTCTACTTGAATTTTATGTTGAGTTAATTTGTCTATACGTGTGACGGGTAGCCGTATGTGCATAGAGATCGTGTCATAAAGCAAACTAAACCATGCTGTTTGTATGTGGCTAGTGAGCCGAAAATGGGATTGCTTAATACATGACGTGTGTTTGAACTCCAATTATGAAAATGAAATATAGATGTGTCATGATTTATTGATATGTGTAGGAATATTTGGATGAAAATCGGGCTAAGTCCCGAAGGCATTTGCACTAGTGACTAATCCGGGCTAAGTCCCGAAGGCATTTGTGCGAGTTACTAAATCCGGGCTAAGTCCCGAAGGCAATTGTGCGAGTTACTCTAACCGGGCTATGTCCCGAAGGCATTTGAGCGAGTAGTTATATCCGGTTAAATTCCGAAGGTATGTGATTTGGGAATGAGCGATCTACTGTAATAATTTCAATTAATATGCTCGTAAAATCCCAGCGATGAGGTATGTTTCGTATGTGCTTTGAATTAGTTGAGCCCTTACAAATAAGTATTCGCTCAGTTGATAAATGAGCTACCGGCCTTTGGCTAAGTTGATCTTTGTGTATGAATATAAGGGTTGGTAATGTGAAGTAAGTATGATATTGAGAATTTGTGCATATGAAATTATCTGTTTAGCTACATGAATGCTATACTTTGGTTGTGTCTAAATTCATGGCTCAAACTTACTAAGCATTAAATGCTTACTCCGTTTCTTTGATTCTCTGTTTTATAGATTGTGGTTTGTCAGCTATCGGACTCGGGATTGTTGAAGTCGAAGTCGCCCACACTATCAAAGCCCCCTTTTTGGTACACTTTTGGTTGAACTTTGAAATGGCATGTATAGGACTACCCTTTTTGTTGTGGGTCATGGACCCCTTTTGATTTGTAAAACTTTGGATAGCCATGCGAAAATGGCTTATATATGTTTTGAGCATAATGTTATAGTCATCTTGAATGAATATGTTCATTAAGGGGCATGGAAATGTTTGGCAACGATTAGCCTTTAGAATGGTTCATCATGATCATATTTTGTGCTATATATGCTAAAGGGCTAGTTGAATCATGGAAACTATGTAATCGGTAAAGTCTACCTTAAAAATAGATGCTAATAGCAGCAGTGACGTGAATGTGAAAAATCACTAAAAATAGTAGGAATGGAATTAAATAGTGAATAAATTATGTAATTGAACCTTGATGAATCTATTTTCATAGGAAAGTAACGAAATGATCATATGAACAGTATATTATGAGATATATAAGTTTTCACGAAATAGGGCCAGAATAGTTTCTGGATTCCCTGTTCCGACTTTGGAAATTCATTATAAATTAACCAGAGAGAATTAGAAGTCATAACATATATGTACAGATTCCATTTCGAGTCTAGTTTCTACAGAAACAAACGCATCAGTATTGAAGCCCTGTACAGGGAGATATCCAAGTCGTAATGCATGGAGGTTAGTGTAGTCGAACCCTGAAACAGGGGAGACTTTAACTAATAAACTGTACTAATTGGCTCGTCCAAAAATTCTAGAAAAAAATTTTTAGATGGATATATGAGTCTAGTTTCAGGAAATATTTACGGAACTGGTTTTCGAGTTTTGGAACTCGAGATATGATTTTTAAGGTGACAGTGACGCAGTTAGCCAGCTCGTCTGGAAATTTTAAAATGGACTATACAAATAAGTGAGTTAAGTCTGCGAACCCCTTGTATCTGACTCCGGCAACGGTCTCGGGTACGGGGTGTGACAGTTTTATTGGTATCAGAGCTACGGTTTAGTCGATTCTAGGACTACCGTAATACGTTTGGGTCTAGCTATACATGCCATTTTGTGATTATTTGATAGTGTGGTGATTTCTGACAATTGAAAATGTGTTTATTATAGTAATGGATCCCGATCCCGATCGAGCGGTAGCTGATGATCTTGAGAGTGTAGCGCCTGCTCCTGCACAAGGGACAGCTCCGGCAGACTCTCAACCTATTGCTAGTAATCCGAATGATGAAGCTAGACAAGCTTTCTATAGCGTGATGAATGATTGGTTCAACCAATACATTCGAACTAATACGGTTGTTGCACAACCTCCATTCCTGACAAATACCACCCCCGCACCTACCATACCTCCGGTAATTGACCAAATAAGGTCAAATAAGCCCCCAGTTGACAGAATCCAAAAACACGGGGCTACTGAATTTAAAGCCACGGACAGCGATGATGCCGAGCAAGCGGAATTTTGGTTGGACAACACTATCCGGGTACTAGATGAACTATCTTGCACACCCGATGAGTGCCTAAAGTGTACTATCTCTTTCCTACGTGATTCTGCCTACTATTGGTGGAATACGTTGACTTCTGTGGTGCCCAGAGAGCAAGTAACTTGGGAGTTCTTCCAAATCGAGTTTCGAAAGAAGTATATCAGTCAGAGATTCATTGACCAAAAACGGAAGGAATTTCTTGAACTCAAACAAGGTTCCATGTCGGTTACCGACAATGAACGAAAATTTGTGAGGCTTAGCCGGTATGCACGAGAATGCATTTCCTCAGAAGCCGTAATGTGTAAACGTTTCGAGGATGGGCTGAATGATGATATAAAGCTGTATGTTGGCATTTTGGAAATCCGAGAATTTGTGGCACTTGTCGAGCGAGCTTGCAAAGCCGAGGAGCTCAGTATGGAGAAAAGAAAAGCTGAGGTGGGAGCAAAGGAGTTTCGTAAGAGGTCTTCGAGGAAGCCCTTCCCACAGTCATCGAAGAAATTTAGAGATGGCTTAGGCCGGTCTAGAGACACTTCGGGCTTTTCTAGACGAGATCGCGATCGACCCCCTGCGAGTGCACGAGTCACTTCGGTCGCCAGTGTGGGAAATGATCGTCGAGATAGAACGGAGTGTTAGTATTGTGGTAAATGGCATTCGGGGAGTTGTAGATTCCATGAATGCTCCTGTTACAAGTGCGGATCAGTTGACCACTTCATTAAAGATTGCCCGAGGTTGTCTGAACAGAATAAAAATCAGAGTGGGAAACCGGGTGCTACCACTGCTCGAGGTAGACCATCTAGAAATACGGGCAATGCTAGTGGTGGTCAGAGAGGATCTAGGGATGCTACGACCAGATCTGACGCTCGTGCTCCTGCTAGGGCTTATGCTATACGCGCACGCGAGGATGCTTCCTCGCCAGACGTTATTACCGGTACTTTTACTCTCTTTGATACTAATGTGATTGCTTTGATTGACCCCAGTTCTACTCATTCTTATATATGTGAAACCTTAGCATCCAGTAAGACTTTGCCTATTGAGTCTACTGAGTTCGTAATTCGGGTGTCAAATCCCTTGGGTCATTACGTGCTTGTCAACAAAGTGTGTAAGAAATGTCCCCTAGTAATTCGAGGTTCCTGTTTTCCGATGGACTTGATGCTTTTGCTACTTGATGAATTTGATGTTATCCTCGGTTTAGATTGGTTGACCGTGCATGATGCAGTTGTGAATTGCAAAAGCAAGACTATTGATTTGAGGTGCGCAAATAACGAGATAATCCGAGTTCAGTCTACGGACTTAAAGGGGTTGCCAGCGGTAATATCATCAATGTTGGCTCAGAAATATGTAAGAAAGGGGTGCGAAGCATACCTTGCGTATGTACTCGATGACAAAGAGTTAGAAAGGAAACCCGAATCTGTGTCGGTGGTTTGTGAATACCCGGATGTTTTTCCCGAAGAATTACTGGGTCTACCACCTGTTCGGGAGGTAGAGTTTGGTATTGAGCTTGTACCTGGGACTACGCCAATTTCGATAGCTCCATATCGTATGGCACCAACCGAGTTAAAAGAGTTGAAAGCTCAGTTGCAAGAGTTAACGGATAGAGGTTTCGCTCGACCAAGTTTCTCACCTTAGGGTGCACCAGTATTGTTTGTGAAAAAGAAGGACGGAACCATGAGGTTGTGCATCGACTATCGTCAGCTGAATAAAGTGAAAATAAAGAATAAATATATGTTACCGCGTATTGATGATTTGTTTGATCAACTAAAGGGAGCCTCGCTGTTTTCAAAGATAGATTTGAGATCGGGTTATTACCAGTTGCGAATTCGAGATTCGGATATACCCAAAACTGCTTTCAGAACGAGATACGACCACTACGAGTTCTTAGTGATGCCGTTTGGGCTCACTAATGCCCCTGCGGTATTTATGGATTTGATGAATCGGATCTTCAGACAGTATTTGGACCGGTTCGTAGTGGTGTTCATTGATGACATCTTGGTCTATTCAAGAGATGAGACCGATCATGCTGAGCACCTGAGATTAGTGTTGCAAATTTTACGGGATAAGCAGTTATATGCTAAGTTCAGTAAGTGTGAGTTCTGGTTAAGAGAGGTTAGCTTCTTGGGCCATGTGGTATCCACATCGGGTATTCGAGTTGACCCGAGCAAAATTTTAGCCATACTTAACTAGAAGCCTCCGAGAAATATTACTGAGGTTCAGAGCTTTTTGGGACTTGCCGGTTACTACCGACGGTTTGTAAAAGGTTTCTCGATGATAGCCACACCAATGACGAAGCTACTTCAAAAAGATGTTAAGTTCGAATGGACGGAAAAATGTCAGAAAAGTTTTGATCAACTGAAAACTTATTTGACTGAAGCTCCAATTCTAGTGCAACCCGAATCAGGCAAAAAGTTTGTCATTTATAGTGATGCCTCCCTACTTGGGTTGGGTTGCGTATTGATGCAAGAAGCTCGAGTTGTGGCCTATGTGTCGAGACAATTAAAGCCACATGAGAAAAATTATCCGACCCATGACCTTGAATTAGCTGCTATCGTATTCGCCTTGAAAATATGGCGACATTACTTATTTGGTGAGAAGTGCCATGTATTTTCGGATCACAAAAGTCTCAAATATTTGATGACTCAAAGAGACTTGAATCTGCGACAAAGGCGTTGGCTTGAGTTGTTGAAAGATTATGAGCTTGCCATTGATTATCACCCGGGAAAGGCTAATGTGGTTGCGGACGCCTTAAGTCGTAAATCACTGTTTGCTTTACGAGCGATGAATGTACACTTGTCTGTTCTATCCGACAATATGTTAGTGGCAGAATTAAAGGCCAAACCATTGTTGATTCATCAAATTCGTGAAGCTCAGAAAGTCGATGATGAATTGGTTGCAAAACGGGCTGAATGTGTTCCGATTATGGAATCAAAGTTTCAAATTGATGATGACGATTGTTTGAGGTTCAGAAGTCGTTTGTGTGTTCCAAGAAATTCAGAACTCATTTCGATGATTCTGAACGAAGCTCATTGTAGCCGAATGTTAATTCACCCGGGGAGTACGAAAATGTACAACAATCTGAGACGTCAGTTTTGGTGGCATGGTATGAAACGAGACATTTCCGATTTTGTCTCGAAGTGTTTAATATGTCAGCAAGTAAAGGCGGAACATCAAGTGCCTACGGGTTTACTTCACCCGATCATGATACCTGAATGGAAATGGGATCGAGTCACGATGGATTTTGTGTCTGGGTTGCCACTGTCGACAAGTAAGAAAGATGCGATTTGGGTTGTCGTTGATAGACTGACTAAGTCGGCTCACTTTATCCCTGTACGCACGGATTTTTCATTGGATAGACTAGCTGAATTGTATGTTTCTCAGATTGTGAGATTACACGGGGTACCTATTTCTATCATGTCGGATAGAGATCCGAGATTCACCTCGCGATTTTGGAAGAAATTACTAGAAGCTTTGGGTACCAAGCTGCATTTTAGCACCGCTTTTCATCCACAAACCGATGGTCAATCCGAGCGGATAATTTAGATACTTGAGGACATGTTGAGATGTTGCATCCTCGAGTTTAGTGGTTCGTGGGAGCGGTATTTACCTTTGATTGAATTCGCTTACAAAAATAGTTTTCAATCAAGTATTAAGATGGCACCTTACGAGGCTTTGTACGGGCGTAAATGCCGTACGCCATTGTTTTGGACCGAGCTCGGTGAGAGTAAAATTTTTGGAGTGGACTTGGTTAAAGATGCTGAACAGAAAGTAAGAATAATTCGTGAAAGTCTGAAGGCAGCATCAGATCGTTAGAAGTCGTATGCGGATTTAAAACGAAGAGATATTGAGTATCAGGTGGGAGACAAAGTGTTTCTTAAGGTCTCACCTTGGAAAAAGATACTCAGATTTGGCCGTAAGGGCAAACTGAGTCCAAGGTTCATCGGGCCATATGAGATATCCGAACGAGTCGGTCCAGTTGTGTATCGTTTGATTTTGCCTCCTGAACTTGAAAAGATTCACGACGTCTTTCATGTTTCAATGCTTCGACGTTATAGATCTGATCCGTCGCACGTAATTAGTCCATCAGAGGTTGAAATTCAATCCGACATGAGTTATGAAGAAGAGCCGATTCGTATCCTAGCTCGTGAAGTGAAAGAGTTACGAAACAAAAAGGTTCCTTTAGTAAAACTGTTATGGCTCAAACATAGGATAGAAGAAGCTACTTGGGAACCCGATAACTCTATGAAAGAGCGATACCCAAACCTATTTACCGGTAAGATTTTCGGGGACGAAAATTTCTTAAGTGGGGGAGAGTTGTGACAGCCCTAAAAGTGACCCTAGTCGGAAAGCGGTTTCGGGACCGCTAAACCGAGTCACCAAATTATTTAAATATGATATTTATTGTCTAAAATATGTGAATATGAATGTGTGAAAGTTTTAAGCTTCGATTTCATTAATTGCATGTAAATTTAGTTAATAGAACTTATGCATGATACTTTTGAATTGTGATAGGGTAATCTATAAAGAGCTATTAGTGCATGTAATCAAAACGGGGGGGGACTTGCATGTCAAATTTCCCCCCAATTAGTAGTGGCCGGCCATGAGCATGGGTGGACAAAATGTTATGGCTAAAAACATGTCATAAACATGTTGGGGAAATGCATTATGTAAGGAATAATAAAATAAAGAGCATGGGCAATAAAATATTAGTGTTAGTAGGATGAGAAACAAAAAAAAAGGGATGTGTGTGATTGTTTCCCCCCTTTGCCGTGAGTTGAAGGAAAGAAAACAAAAAAAAAGTGTTCATCCTTTGGTTCATCCTTGGCCAAAAATTTTAAGGAGGAAGGAAGTAGAAAGGTTGAAGAGGTTCGGCCATGCATGTAACTAGGCTAAGGTATGTTTGATGATGTCCATGAGATGCATGCATGATTTAGTTGTTAGCTTGAGTTCTACCTAGCCCATGGTCTAAATCTTGCTATGTGATGGAAATGACACTCGGCCATGGATGCATCATTCTTGCTTGGTGTTGATGTTGTGGGTGAGATATCAAGTTATTTTTGTAACCCAAGTTGAGATTTGAATTTTGGAATGAGTAAGGTTTTCGGCTATGGTAATTATAAGGGTGATGGATGTTGTGTCATGCTAAATCTAGATGAACAATGTTAGTGCTTATATCTCGATATTCATGAGTTTCTTCCTTGGTTTTACCTCAAACCCATGAAGTATTTTTAATTGGTGTTGTTACAGGTTTCGGTCATGGGATTATAAGCTTGTTAGTTTTGATGGTGAAATTTATGCCTTGTAAGGGTAAATGGTGTCTTGATGCATTCGGCCATGGTAGAAAGTAGATGTGAAATGGTAGTAAGATGAAATGCAAAATGTTAGTATTTGATTACTAGTGTATAAATGCGTATTAGCCGAGTTTTGAATTTGAAACAAAACGATATATAATCAATACAAGTAACCATACTTGTAGGAAGTATTAAGCATATAATTGGCCTCAACATATACATGCATACTCGGCCACATGAGAAGATTAGTGTTGCATGTATTCGGTTAGAGGCAAGCATATTGATGCCTTTATCTTGGGTTAGACAATCGGCTAAAAGGGAGTGTGGGTTAACAATATGTTGAGTTGATGCATGATTTCACATGTATGTGACTTTAATGTCTAATGTATAAATATGGGCTAAGTACCTTGTGTTCCTCTTTTTGATGCTCAAATGATTAAATCAATTTATTTGTTAAATTAAGCTCAAGAGCAAAGGGGATCCAAATCCGATAAAGGGAAGGAAAAAGTGGTCGACTAGCCATCTAAATCGTTCGACAACATCCGAGGTAAGTTTTTGAGTAACGGGACTTAGTGTACGATTTGATTAAGTCATGACGTATGAGCGTAACAAATATACGGTGATATGATGATTCTACTTGAATTTTATGTTGAGTTAATTTGTCTATACGTGTGACGGGTAGCCGTATGTGCATAGAGATCGTGTCATAAAGCAAACTAAACCATGCTGTTTGTATGTGGCTAGTGAGCCGAAAATGGGATTGCTTAATACGTGACGTGTGTTTGAACTCCAATTATGAAAATGAAATATAGATGTGTCATGATTTATTGATATGTGTAGGAATATTTGGATGAAAACCGGGCTAAGTCCCGAAGGCATTTGCACTAGTGACTAATCCGGGCTAAGTCCCGAAGGCATTTGTGTGAGTTACTAAATCCGGGCTAAGTCCCGAAGGCAATTGTGCGAGTTACTCTAACCGGGCTATGTCCCGAAGGCATTTGAGCGAGTAGTTATATCCGGTTAAATTCCGAAGGTATGTGATTTGGGAATGAGCGATCTACTATAATAATTTCAATTAATACGCTCGTAAAATCCCAGCGATGAGGTATGTTTCGTATGTGCTTTGAATTAGTTGAGCCCTTACAAATAAGTATTCGCTCAGTTGATAAATGAGCTACCGGCCTTTGGCTAAGTTGATCTTTGTGTATGAATATAAGGGTTGGTAATGTGAAGTAAGTATGATATTGAGAATTTGTGCATATGAAATTATCTGTTTAGCTACATGAATGCTATACTTTGGTTGTGTCTAAATTCATGGCTCAAACTTACTAAGCATTAAATGCTTACTCCGTTTCTTTGATTCTCTGTTTTATAGATTGTGGTTTGTCAGGTATCGGACTCGGGATTGTTGAAGTCGAAGTCGCCCACACTATCAAAGCCCCCTTTTTGGTACACTTTTGGTTGAACTTTGAAATGGCATGTATAGGACTACCCTTTTTGTTGTGGGTCATGGACCCCTTTTGATTTGTAAAACTTTGGATAGCCATGCGAAAATGGCTTATATATGTTTTGAGCATAATGTTATAGTCATCTTGAATGAATATGTTCATTAAGAGGCATGGAAATGTTTGGCAACGATTAGCCATTAGAATGGTTCATCATGATCATATTTTGTGCTATATATGCTAAAGGGCTAGTTGAATCATGGAAACTATGTAATCGGTAAAGTCTACCTTAAAAATAGATGCTGATAGCAGCAGTGACGTGAATGTGAAAAATCACTAAAAATAGTAGGAATGGAATTAAATAGTGAATAAATTATGTAATCGAACCTTGATGAATCTATTTTCATAGGAAAGTAACAAAATGATCATATGAACAGTGTATTATGAGATATTTAAGTTTTCGCGAAACAGGGCCAGAACAGTTTCTGGATTCCCTGTTCCGACTTTGGAAATTCATTATAAATTAACCAGAGATAATTAGAAGTCATGCCATATATGTACAGATTCCATTTCGAGTCTAGTTTCTATAGAAACAAACGGCATCAGTATTGAATCCCTGTACAGGGAGATATCCAAGTCGTAATGCATGGAGGTCAGTGTAGTCAAACCCTGAAACAGGGGAGACTTTAACTATTAAACTGTACTAATTGGCTCAACCAAAAATTCTAGAAAAAAAATTTTAGATGGATATATGAGTCTAGTTTCAGGAAAATTTTACGGAACTGGTTTTCAAGTTTTGGAACTCGAGATATGATTTTTAAGGTGACAGTGATGCAGTTAGCCAGCTCGTCTGGAAATTTTAAAATGGACTATACAAATAAGTGAGTTAAGTCTGCGAACCCCTCGTGTCTGACTCCGGCAACGGTCTCGGGTACGGGGTGTTACAGCTTTGATAATCTATAAAACATAGACAAATAACACACAATAAGCTTCATAGCTTAGTAAGTTCGTAATTATTATACTCAATAATTCAAAATATACAAATCATCAATTCGTACAAATTGATATCTAATTCATGGTAACCAACAAACCTTTCTTATACTTATCAAAAGTTTATGAACAAGTTCATAACTTCTTCTATTTGGATTTCATGCTTTAAATGTGCATACCTGTACAATTTCATATCATTCAAAACATAATTTTAATAATGTTTATCACGTACGAACTTACCTCCGACGTAAAAATGACGAAACTAGTCGATTAGTCGAATACTTTGTTCTTGCCTCGATCTAAATTGTCCATGAATAATAATGATGGACTGTTTTAATGCTTATATTATAAGGTTCTATATTTTGTTAATAAGGTTAATTTAGTAAATGTTTAATAACATTATATTAAATAAAACATAAAATAAAATGTTATCATGCATTATTTTGTTCATTAAAGCCGAAACTAGGAAAAAGAAAAGGGAAAGAAAGACCAAGCATATTCAATCATTGTTGAGTCAAAATTCAAGGTATGTTTGAGCTCGATTTTTGATAATTTTTACGTTTTTGAGATCGTTGCTTCAAATACTCTAAGACCCATGTAAGATTTTTTTTTTAATTGATGAGATATTCATGAGTTGCCATTGTTGATAGTTTGATAGATTTTGTCTTTTAAAGATAGAAAATAAAATATATGTGTTAGACTAACAAAATTTTTATTAGAAGTTTTGATGGAATTGAGTAATTAAGGCTAAATTGCAAAAATTTTAAATTGAAGGGTTAGTTTGTATAATAGGTGAAATGTGAGGACTTATATAAGCTAGAGGAGTATTCAGCTAGAGCTTGTTGTTTTTAAATTTTGTGTCTTTGATAATGTAAAAGTGTGAAAAATAAGGAACAAAATGTAAATTTGCTCATTTATGTGTTTTCTGGTTTAATTGAATTGAATTTTATTTGAATGAGCTTAATTTTAATTTGAATAGATCAATAACAAAAAGGATCGGGTTTGGATCGGGGAAAATCAAAAATTGTTGAATAGTCGATAATCTTGGCCTGTCGATATCCGAGGTAAGTTATTAAGCATATATTTTGTATCGATTTAAACAACATAATATCTATGTAATTATGCCGAATTGAATGGTATATATATATACATGTAGTGATGAAATTATTGAATGTAAAAAGAAGTGAGATGTATTGAGCTGTTGATTTTCGGCACTAAGTGTGCAAGTATAAATATTTATGATTATGAGATTGGCACTAAGTGTGTGAATTTAATTGTATAGCACTAAGTGTGCGACCTTATCGAGTAATCATGGACAGTGGAATGAGTAAATACTTGGAGTTCGTGAGGAATAGCCGTTATGTTTATGTTTGAAATTGAGCTTGGTAAGTCTTGAACCTATGTGGTGATTATATTTGAAATCAAATATATAAGATTAATTGTGGAATAGATGAAATGCTATTTAGATGTATAATTTAAATAAAATAAAATGATATGTGGAAATTTATTAAATATCATATTGAATGTTATATGAAATGCTAATGGAGACTTAGCAATTCGAGAGCATGTAATGATAAATGTGTGAATAGCTTTGTGCTGAAATCATTTTGAAGTTCAAATAAGACGGTGTTTGTGTTTGGAAGATATATGTTATATCGTAGATTGAGATGAAGTGTATTATGCATATATATTTTTTTATGTACTACATAATGATGGAATGCCATAATGTATTCAGCCTTGTATTTGGAATTGAAGAAATGCTTTATGGTTGAGTAATTATATATTGATTTTAGTTGAATCATAGTATTCGATTAATAAGTGCCTTATAATATGGTAAGCTAGTGATTATATGATTTAGTAGTATGAACTAGTTAAATGGTATTTGAGATATCAAGTTAAATTTTAGAGTTTAATTGCTTGTAACTTACCATTCTAAATTAGCTTACACTATGTTTGGATAATTGTTTTTGATTAATAGGTTTTGGTAATCGTTACGTGCTCAGGGATCGTCAGTGAAGCTCGTCACACTGTCGTCTATAATTTGGTACCCTTGAAAGCTTAAGTTTAAACTTATGGCATGTATAAGCTATCCTATCTTTTGAATCACTTATGAATATTTTATATTAGTAGATTTAAACCTATTATATATTTGACCAAGGTCTAAAATTATTTAAAGTTATGTTCGTGCTATAAATTGAATGAGGAATAGGTTTTGATGGTGGATTAATACTGGTTAAATTAAGATGTATGTCTGGTAGCAGGAGTTGGTAATAAAATGATAGATGATATGGGAATTGAATACATTAGTGGTTGGTATGTGATCTTAAAATTTATTATATTAAAATGGTCAAATGCGTATGGAATTGTAATTAGCAAATAGGCATGTTTGGTCTTTAAATGATTTGCCAAGTATGTTTTATTTTTATAATAGCCAATTTTAATGTTGCACATGATTTGAATAATATGCTATGTGAAATGTTTTATTTGGTTAATTAATACATGTATATAATTATGAAGTCAAAGAATTAATATTGATTTGAACTCGTTTGAACTTGGGAATTGTAATTCGTGTATACAGTGTGATTAATAATTTAAAATATTCATTTTACGAATACGATCTATGGAATTATGTGATTGTGTGAATACTATGTTTTCTTCGGTAATAACTCATAACCCCTCCAGCAACGGTTGCGGGTTAGGGGTGTTACAGTTTAAAGCATCCAAACCCTATTTTCTTTTCTCAATTTCGGATGCCAAAGATGAATGAACACAAATTTTTAGTTTTGTTTTATTGTAATTATAACTTAATAATCAATTTATTAATATAACCATATTATAAACCATTTAAAAACATCATATTAATACCCATTTATGTCAAATTCCACTATCAACGGTCTGATTACATTATAAAGACCTGACATTAAGCCATAACAATTAGACACCTTTATCAAATAGAATGCAACTTTTGCATTTTATGCGATTTAGTCCTTTTCTCAAATTAACCACTTAAACGATAAAATTATTTCACAAAATTTTTTCACATACTTATTCACATGTTGTAAACACAAGAAAAAATATTAAAAGGATTTTGCGATCTCGAATTTGAGATTCCAAAACTAATATTCCGATTTAATTAAAATTGGGCTGATTTTGTCAACCGGTCAACAACAACCCAAATTGCATCTTTCTTACTCGTAGATAGGGGCAAACCCGGAACAAAATCTATAATAACTTTAACCCATTTCCACTCGAAAATCCTAATCGGCTGCAATAAACCAAACGGTTACCTAATGCTCAGCTTTAACTTGTTGAAAAATCAAACATTTAGAAACGAATTCTAAAATGTCATGTTTCATACCATGCCACCAATAAAGCTATTTCAAGTCATTATACATTTTCGTACTTCCCGAATGAACAGATAAATGACTATTATGTGCTTCATTCAAAATCATCTGAATCAACTCTGAATTTTTCGGAACACAAATTCGGCCTCTAAATTTTAAACAATCATCAGAATCAACTTGAAACTCTAAATCAGGGTTACAATCACATTGAGCTCTTTTAGTTAACATTTTATCATCAGTCTTTTGAGCTTCATAAGTCTGCTGTACACACAATGGTCTCGCTTTTAACTCAGCTACAATCGAGCCGTCATCAGATAAAGTTAACTGAGTAGTCATTACACGTAAAACAAACAAAGATTTTTAGCTTAATGCATCGGCAACAACATTTACTTTACCCAGATGGTAGTCAATCAATAGCTCGTAATCTTTTAGCAATTCTAGCTATCTCCACTGTCGCAAATTCAAATCTTCCTAAATCATAAGATATTTTAAACTCTTGTGATTTGAATAAACATGGCATTTCTCTCCATACAAATAATGGCGCCAAATCATTAATGCAAACACAATAGCTGCTAACTCCAAATCGTGCGTTGGGTAATTCTTTTCATGCGGTTTCAACTATCTCGAGGCATAAGCTATGACTTTGCCTTCTTGGATTAAAACATAGCCCAGACCATTCAACGATGCATCACTATAAATCACAAATTCTTTACCCGATTCAGGTTGTACTAATACTGGAGCTTCAGTCAAAAGAGCTTTTAACTGATCAAAACAATTCTGACATTTCTCAGACCATTCATACTTTACATTTTTCTAAAGCAATTTCGTCAATGGAGTTGCAATCATCGAAAAGCCTTTTACAAACCATCAATAATAGCCTGCTAGTCCTAGAAAACTGCGAACTTTAGATACATTTCTCGGAGGCTTCCAATCCATTATTGCAAAAATCTTGCTTGGATTGACTCGAATACCCGATGCTGACACAATATGCCCCAGAAAACCAACTTTGCACAACCAAAATTCACATTTACTGAACTTTGCATCTAGCTGCTTATCACACAGGATCTGCAATGCAATTCTTAAATGCTTGGCATGCTCAGTTTCATCTCTCAAATATATCAAAATATCATCTATGAACACAACAACAAATCAATCTAGGTACGATCTAAAAATTCGATTCATCAACTCCATAAAGATAGCAAGTGCATTTGTTAGTCCAAAAGGCATAACTAAAAATTCATAATGTCCTTACCTTGTTCTAAAAGCAGTCTTTGGCACATCAGAATCTTTAACTCGTAACTGGTAATAGCTTGATCTCAAATCTATCTTTGAAAACGTTGTAGCCCCTTTCAATTTATCAAATAAATCATCAATTCACGGTAAAAGATACTTTTTCTTAATCATCACTTTTTTAAGCTGACAGTAGTTTATACAATTCTTATCGTGCCATCTTTCTTTTTCACAAACAATACAGGAGCGCCCCTTTCAATTGATCAAATAAATCATCAATTCGTAGCGAAGGATATTTGTTTTTAATCGTCACTTTGTTAAGTTGTCGGTAGTCTATACACATTCTCATCGTGCCATCTTTCTTTTTTACAAACAATACAGGAGCACCCCAAAACGAGAAACTCGGTCTTGCAAAACCTCTATCCGTCAATTCTTGTAACTAAGCTTTCAATTCTTTTAACTCTGTCGGAGCCATTCTATATGGAGCTATTGATATTGGCATTGTACCCGGCATTAACTCAATGCTAAATTCAACCTCTCGGATCAGTGGCAAACCCGATAACTCTTTGGGAAACACATTTGGATACTCACACACAACTGGTACTAATTCGATCTTCTTTTTAGTCATTTTCGTATCAAGCACATAAGTCAAGTAAGCTTTACAACCCTTTCTTACATATTTCTGAGCTAGCATCGATGAAATCACTGCTGGCAAACCATTCAAATCATCTGACTCAATCCGGATAATTTCAATATTCTGACATCTCAAATCAATCATCTTTTTTTTGCAATTCACAACAGCATCATGCAACGTTAGCCAATCCAAACCCAGAATTATAACAAACTCATCAAATGGCAACAACATTAAATCAGTCGGAAAATAATTATCCTGAATCATCAATGGATAGTTCTTACACACTTTATCAACCAAACACACTTGCCTAAGGGGTTCGATACTCTAATTACAAATTTAGTAGACTCTACAGGCAAAGTCTTACTGGATACTAAATTCACACATACATATGAATGGGTTGGTCCTAGATCTATCAATGCAATAACTTTAGTATCATAAAGAGTAAAAGTACCAGTAATAACATCTGGAGAAGATGCTTCTTCACGAGTGCGAATAGCGTAGGCTCGTGCAAGTCCTCTAGCATCAGATCTCACAGCAGTGTCTCGTGTTGCACCTTTACCACCACTCACATTTCCAACATCATGGGATGGTCTCCCTCTAACTGTAGTGTTACTCTGCCTCGTGTTCTGAGCATTATCTTTTTCAGCTAACTCTAGGAAATTTTTAATAAAGTGATCTCGTAAACCACAACTGTAACAAGTTCTGTTATTATTTTTCACCCAGCAATTTGCAAAATGCCATCTTCCACACTATTGACACTCAGGTTTAACATCTTTTACGTTGCCAACACTTGATACTGATGTGGCTTGAGCTTTAGGGTTGGTGTATTGCTTCCCGCGATCTCTATTCTGATATCCCACTGAAGCTGTCGATCGGTTAAAATATCTTGTAGATTTCTTCAACGAGGAATAATAAGATTTACTCATCGATCTCTTCCTCGAATCTCTTACCTTTGAATCAGCCTTTCTCTTTTCCATGCTAAGATCCTTAGCTTTACAAGCCCTCTCAACCAGTACTACAAATTCCATCAATTCAAGTATCCCAACTAACAGCTTTATATCTTCATTCAACCCGTTAACAAATCATTAGCACATAATCTCCACACTAAACACATATTCCCAGGCATACTTCTTAAATCGTACAAATTCTCTTTCGTACTCAGTGGCAGTCATTTGGTTCTGTTTTAATTCCAAAAACTCTTTATGTTTTTTATCGAGAAATCTTTGACTTATGTACTTTTTCCAAAACTTAGTCTGAAAGAATTCTCAGGTAACCCGTTCTCTAGGAACCACCGATGTCAACGTTTTCCACTAGTGATATGCATTATCTCTAAGAAAAGATACTACGCATTTGATATATTCTTCCGGTATACAGGACAATTCATCAAATACTCTGATCGTATTCTCAAGCCAGAACTCAGCTCTTTCAGTATCATCATCAATTGTAGCCCGAAACTCTTCAGCCCCATGTTTTCGAATCTTATCAATAGATGGCTTACTTAATTGAATTGGATCTATCACTTGTGGCATAATTGGGGCTTGTCGAGGAATAGGTGGTGGTGGAGGTTGTTGAGCAGTTCGATTTGTTCGAACAAACTCCGTAAACCACTCGCTCATCAATTGGAAGAATGCTTGCTTAGCCTCTCCCCCTAGCTACTAGAATGGGCCTAGAATCGGCCGGCGCTGCCCCTTGAGCGGGAACAGACGCATTACTTTCTACATCATCAGCTATGGCTCGATCGGGATCCATTTGCTATACAAAAACACATTTTAACTGTCAGGAATTATCACACTATTGCAGTTTATATTTATGGCATATATAGCTACACTCCCATACACTTCGTTAGTCCTAGAATCAACTAACTCGTAACTCTAGTACCAACTAAATGTAACACCCCTAACTCGTATTCGTCACTAGAATAGGGTTATGAGGCATTACTAATCAATACACATCATTCACATAAATTTATGCATTAAATATCAAAATCCATTCATCTCAATCACTTTGTCCCTTATAAGGTCCTAAGAGACCTTAAAACATGCTTAGAAGTGGTTAGGGACTAAACTGATAACATATGCAAACTTTAGAAAACTTAGGAAATTCTCTTTAATTTCAGGGTCACACGCCAGTGTGAACAGGCCGTGTGCCTCACACGACCACCAGACAAGCCAGTGTCATAGACCGTGTGAAAACAGGGCAAACATACTAACTTGTACCATACAGCCAAGGACACTTCTATATGCCAGGCCGTGTGAAATCTAAGGGGGTTACTAACTTGGGTCACATGGCCGGACACACGCCTATGTGCTGGCCCGTGTATCACACACGATCAATAGGCACGCCTCTATGTCTAGGTCGTGTCAAAACTATAGGGTATACTACCTTAATTCGAAAGGGTACCTCAGGGGACACACGGCTGTGTAACATGACCGTATGTCACACACGGCTAAGACACACATTCGTGTCTCTGCCAATGTGGACAAAAATAGGCCATTTGAAAAGCCAATTTGCCACCCTATACTCATGTACACATAGCAACCTATTTAGAACCATTTCCATACACTTATAGGCAGCAAAAACATAGCAATTCACACACATATCATACCATCTGTCATCTACCATTTCAACTACTCAATTCCACATTCAAAACTAACCAAATCATTATGCCAAAACCATCATAACTTGCATAATTTCCATATACATTAATTCATCATGTTATCATCTATTTCATATCACAAAACACACCATTTAGTCATATCAACAACCAAGGCAAACATACCCAAAACAACCAAAACATAAGGCATTATTGACATCACATATATCACTTACCAAGCACATCACTTAGGCCAACTTAAATGACCAAATACATGCCAACATTTTCAACTAAAGCAAGCCAAATCTCAAAATATATCATCAAATCCCTAGCCTATACATGCCATATACCAATATTACAAGCATTCAAAATATACCAACAAGTAGTCAATAATGTGATGATGGTTCCCGATGATCCCCAATGTTCAACCTAGCTTTGATAATTTATAAAAACATAGACAAATAACATACAGTAAGCTTCATAGCTTAGTAAGTTCGTAATTATTATACTCAACAATTCAAAATATACAAATCATCAACTCGTACAAATTGATATCTAATTCATGGTAACCAACAAACCTTTCTTATACTTACTCAAGAGTTGATGAACAAGTTCATAACTTCTTCTATTTGGATTTCATGCTTTAAATGTACATACTTGTACAATTTCATATCAAACTCATACCTTCTCGTGATATTGTCGAATACTCTATATCTCGCACACTAAGTGCTAAAGCTTAGCTTAATCTATTATAATTTCGCACACTAAGTGCCTTTCATAGCCAAAGCTATCTCAACTTCGCACACTAAGTGCTATATATATAGTCGAAGCTATCTCGAAACGCACGCAAAGTGACAAACGTAGTCAATTTGTTGTCATTCTCAACCGTAGTCTCACATATACAATTTATGCGATATTAAATCATTTGAAACATAATTTTAACAATGTTTATCACATACGAACTTACCTCCGACGTAACAACGACAAAACTAGTCGATTAGTCGAGTACTTTGTTCTTGCCTCGATCTAAATTCGAGTTCCTCTTTTCTTGATCTATATGAATTCAAAATTAACCCATTTAATCACCAATTCATTCAATTTAATCCAAAAACACATAATTTTAGCCAATTTTCATTTTGGCCCTAAACTTTCACATTTCTTGCAATTTAGTCCCTATTTCAAAAATACACAAAATTCACACAACTAAATTCAATTACATGCTAGCCGAATTTCCTAGGGACCCATTGCAGCCCAAAATTTTCATTTATTTCACAATATAACCCGTCAATTTACTCTTTTCTTAATTTAATCCCTAATATGCATTTTTACTCAAAATCACTTTATAAAACATGTATATCAAGCACCAAGCTTTCCTAATTCATCATCAAACATCCAAGAACACATAAATTCATCAATGGAAACTTTCAAAATCATCAACACTTTTAAAAATTAGAGCATGGGCTAGCTAGTACTCAAAGCAACGATCACAAAAACATAAAAATCATAAAAAACCTAGCAAAATACATACCTCAATTAAGCCACACAAATGCCGAATGTTTAAAGCATCCAAACCCTACTTTCTTTTCTCAATTTTGGTTGCCAAAGATGAATGAACAAAAATTTTTAGTTTTGTTTTATTATAATTATAATTTAATAATCAATTTACTAATATAACCTTATTATAAACCATTTAAAAATATCATATTAATGCCCATTTATGTCAAATTCCACTATCAAAGGACTAATTACATCATAAGGACCTCACATTTAATAAGCCATAGCAATTAGACACCTTTATCAAATAGAATGCAACTTTTGCATTTTACTCGATTTAGTCATTTTTCTCACATTAACCACTTAAACGATAAAATTATTTCACGAAATTTTTTCACATACTTATTAACATGTTGTAAACACCAAAAATAATGGTCTCACATTCAACTCAGCTACAATCAAATTGTCATCAGACAAAGCTAACTGTGTGTTCATCGCATGCAAAGCAAATAATGACTTTCTGCTCCAAGTGTCAGCAACTACATTTGCTTTCTCAGGATGATAATCAATTACGAGCTCATAATCTTTCAGTAATTCAAGCCATATTCGTTGTCAAAAATTCAAGTCTTTCAGAGTCATTAAATATTTTAAGCTCTTATGATATGTAAAAATGTGGCATTTCTCACCAAACAAGTGATGTCGCAAAATTTTTAATGCAAACACAATTGTAGCCAACTCTAAATCATGCATCAGATAATTCTTTTCATGCGGCTTCAACTGTCTAGAAGCATAAGCTATTACTTTGCCTTCCCACATCAATACACAATCCAGACCGTTCAACAATGCATCACTGAAAATTACAAATTCTTTACCCAACTCAGGCTATACTAAAACTGGTGCCTCAATCAATAATGCTTTCAACTGTTCGAAACTATGCTGACACTTTTCAGACCATTCAAACTTTACATCTTTCTGAAGTAATTGAGCCAACGGTGTTGCAATCATAGAGAATCCTTTCACAAAATGTCGATAATAGCCAGCTAATCCCAAAAAACTTTGGACTTCAGATACCTTTCTCAAAGATTTCCAATCTATATTTGCAGAAATCTTGTTCGGGTCAACTTTAATACCTTCAACTGAAACGATATGTCCCAGAAATCCAACCTCTCGAAGCCAAAACTCACATTTGCTGAACTTTGCAAACAATTTCTTGTCTCTCAAGAATTGTAACACTATTTTTAAATGCTTGGCATGCTCGGATTCATCTCGAGAATAAGTCAGAATATCGTCAATAAATACAACAAAGAATCTGTTTAAATATTGTCTGAAGATCCAATTCATCAAATTCATAAAAATGGCAGGAGCATTAGTTAGTCCAAAAGGCATAACAAGGAATTCATAGTGTCCATACCTCATTCTGAACTTAGTTTTCAGCACGTCTGAGTCTTTAACTCTCAACTGATAATAACCCGATCTCAAATCAATCTTTGAAAACACTGTTTGTCCTTTCAACTGATCAAACAAATCATCTATTTTCAGCAACGGATACTTATTCTTTATTGTAACCTTGTTGAGCTAACGATAATCAATACACATTCTCATTGACCCATCTTTCTTCTTAACAAACAGCACTGGTACACCCTAGGGCGAGAAACTCAGTCGTGCGAATCCTCTATCAGTTAATTCTTGCAATTGAGCTTTCAACTCTTTTAACTCTGTCGGAGCCATTTTTTACGGAGCTATCGATATCGGTGAAGTTTACGGTACAAAATCAATAGCAAATTCAACCTCTCTAATCGGTGGCAAACCTAGGAACTCTTCTAGAAACACATCTGGGTACTCGCAAACAACTGGTACTGATTCAATCTTCTTTTCAAACCCTTGGTATCTAAAACATATGCTAGGTACACGTCACAACCTTTTCTCACATATCTCAGAATCGATATCAATGAAATCACTATAGGCAATCCACCCAACTCATCAGATTCAATCTGAATAATTTCATTATTCTGACATTTGAATTCTATAATCTTTCATCTACAGCTCACAACAACATCATGTAAATTCAACCAATCCATACCTAGAATCACATCGAACTCATAAAATGGTAAAAGCATCAAGTTAGCCGGAAAATAGTAAGCCCAAGTTATTAAAGGACGATTCTTACATACTCTGTCAACTAAAACATACTTGCCTAAGGGGTTCGATACTTTAATTACAAATTTTGTAGACTCAACAAGCAATTTCTTACTAGACACTAAATTCTCACAAATATACGAATGTGTCGATCTAGGATCAATTAAAGCAATCACATTAGTGTCGTAAAGAGAAAATGTACCGGTAATAACATCTAGTGATGACGCTTCTTCACGAGTGAGAATAGCATAAGCTTTGGCAGGTGCCCTAGCTTCAGATCTCACTGTAGAGTCCTTTGTCACCCCTCGACTACCACTCACATTTCCAGCATTTCTTGATGGTTTTCCTTTAGTCGACATATTATTCGGTCTTACATTCTGAGGTCTATCTTTTTCAATCATCTAAGGACAGTCTTTAATAAAATGATCCGATGAGCCACATTTGAAACAAGCTTTAGTACTCTTATTCCAGCATTCACCAAAATGTCTTTTCCCGCTCTATTGAGACTCGGGTTTATTATTTCTCACACTGCCAACACTCGAAATAGAAGTAGCTTGAGCTTTAGAATTCACAGGTTGATTTCCACGATCTTTATTTTGATACCCCATTGATGCATTCGATCAACAATATGAATCTCAAAATTTCTTTGATGAAGAATGATAAGGTTTATTGATCGGTCTTTTCCTCCAATCTCTAGCCTCTAAATTAGCTTTCTCTTTTCCTGGCTAAAGTCTTCCGCTTTGCAAGCCCGGTCAACTAACACAACAAATTCTTTCAAATTTAATATCCTGACCAGAAGTTTAATTTCCCCGTTCAACCCATCAACAAACTGTTTGCACATATCTC
>NC_053435.1:45835200-45840200 GCF_007990345.1 Gossypium hirsutum | reverse complement strand
CGAGGCACCAGGGTGCCCCTGCTGCTCGAGGCACCCGCACATCCAACGTCCTAGGTTGCCTATGGTGTCTGAGGCTCCCGCACATCCAAGCACCAAGGTGCCAATGCTGCTCGAGGCTCCCGCACATCCGAGGCACCAAGGTGCCGATGGTGCCCGAGGCTCCCGCACGACCAAGGGCCTAGGTTACCAATGGTGCCCGAGACTCCGGTACGACCAAGGGCCTAGGTTACCGATGGTGTCTGAGGTTCCCGCACATCCAAGCACCAAGGTGCCGATGGTGTCCGAGGCTCCTGCACGACCAAGGGCCTAGGTTACCGATGGTGTCCCAAGCTCCCGCACATCCAAGCACCAAGGTACCGATGGTGCCCGAGGCTCCCGCACGACCAAGGGCCTAGGTGCCAATGGTCCCGAGGCTCTCGCACGACCAAGGGCCTAGGGTGCCGGTGGTGCCCGAGGCTCTCGCACGACCAGGGGCCTAGGGTGCTGATGGTGCCCGAGGCTCCCGCACGACCAGGGGCCTAGGTTACCGATGGTGCCCGAGGCTCCCGCACGACCAGGGGCCTAGGTTGCCGATGGTCCCGAGGCTCTAGCACGACCAGGGGCCTAGGTTGCTGATGGTGTCCGAGCTCCCGCACGACCAGGGGCCTAGGTTCCGATGGTGTCTGAGGCTCCCGCACGACCAGGGGCCTAGCTTGCCGATGGTGCCCAAGGCTCTCGCACGACCAAGGGCCTAGGTTGCCGATGGTGCTCGAGGCTCCCGCACGACCAAGGGCCTAGGTTGTCGATTGTGGCCAAGGCTCCTGCACGACCAAGGGCCTAGGTTGCCGATGGTGTCCGAGGCTCCTGCATATCCAAGGCACCAAGGTGCCGATGCTGCTCGAGGCTCTTGCACCACTGACGTCCTAGGTAGCCTAGTTGTACGTCCAAGGCTCCAACACGTCCAAGCAGCAATGTACGGATGCTCCAGCACCATCGACGTCCTAGTGTCATGGGTTGCGACAGGAGACTTGCAACCATGACGGACTTGTGCGATTTATCGCTTTTAAGGGAGGTCATTCGGCCTAATCAGACTGGTCTAGTGCTTAGAGAGATTGAAAGCCCATCTCCAGAGCTTGGCAAATAGGGAAAGTAATCTTCAAAGATATGCTTGGCAAATATGGAAGGAGATCTTCAAAGATATGCGATCTTAGACTTTAATGTAATCTTTAAAAGATACGATTCTGTAATCTTAGAGTTTTATATCTTGGTAGCTTTAGATCTTAACCATTGATGTATTTCGATCTGTGCCGTTGATGTTGGGAAGGCTCAACTATAAATAGAGGCCTCTCCCCCTCATTGTATTCATTCAGTGATTAATAGAATTTTGAGAGTATTCACTCAAACTTTTCTCTCAAGTGTTCTTATTTTTCTGTGGCTTTTGTTCATCTTTTGAGATCGTTCTTACTTCGTTCTTCTGCTGTTCTTCATGCGTTCTTGAGAGGAATTCCATTGAATCCTCAGTGTTGCGAGACAGGTTGACTTAGGCGTTTTTGAGCGAAGGATCCTTAATTGTTGTGAGATAGGCTGACTGAGGCGTTTTTGAGCGAAAGAACGCTTGAGGCCGCACGGATTGCTTGGGAAAACTCTAAGTCCGTGACAGTTGGTATCCGAGCCAGCGTTCGAAGACACTGTTGAACGATGTCGAAAGAAGCTACTGAGAATGTTGATGGAATAGAGATTCGTGGGAGGGCTAGGAAGGCTAGCCGTTCGAGGGACATACTGTCAGCTTTGGAAGATCGAGTTGTCACTCTTGAAGAATCCGTGAGGGATGTCAAGGAGAGGGTTGATGATATCGATGATAAAGTCAATGATGGGTTGCAATCTATGCAAGAGCAACTCAAAGAGTATGTGTTGGATAACATTGAGAAGATGACGAGTAGGGATGATGCCATCGAGACTATGATGGTTGGTAAGACTGATGCCATGGAGGCTATGTTGACAGCCTTGAAAGAGGAGATTGCGGAGCTCAAGGGTGAACTCACAATCTACAAGGCTGCTTTGGGCAATGGAGGGTTGGCTGCTGTCACACCCAAGCCCAGCGTGGATGTTTCCAAGCCAAAGGAGTTTAAGGGAACAAGGTCCGCAAGAGAAGTGGACAATTTCCTGTGAGGAGTCGAGCAATACTTTTGTGCCAAGGGCATTGCTGATGATGCCACTAAGGTAATTACTGCTGCTATGTATCTTACTGACATTGCCTTATTGTGGTGGCGTCGTAGGTCCACCGATGTGAGACGTGGTGGGATAGAAATTAGAACTTGGAAGGAGTTTCAATACGAGTTCAAAGCGTAGTTTTACCCTGAGTATGCCGAGGATGAAGCTCAGGCAAAGTTGCGTCGGCTTTCGCAACAAGGCACTGTGAGGGAGTATGTGCAGGAGTTTAGCGAACTCATGCTTCAAATTTCTGATATGGGTGAGAAAGAGGCATTCTTTTGCTTCATGGATGGGTTGAAACCATGGGCGAAGCAAGAGTTGCAACGCCGAGGAGTCCAAGAACTTACCAAGGCCATGTCTGTAGCAGAATCGTTGGCGAAATTTGGTGGGAAGAAAGACAGGCCTGAGTCTTTCAAGCCCAAGTCCCAGCCAAAGGGAAATAGTGGGGAGACAAAGAAAGGCCCCCTAGAAATGACAACGGTAAAAAGCCATGGGACAAAAGGAAGAGTGGGCCTATAAGGTGCTTTCATTGTGATAGACCACACATGATTAAGGATTGTCCAAAGAAGGCGGTGCTCTCCGCTGTGGAAGCGAAAGCAGAGTCAGATGTGGAGGATAACAATCTTGGTTCAATACTAGGAGGTGTTGAAGACAAGAGGAGTCATGGGCTGATGTTTGCGGACATCATGGTAGCTGGCAAAAAGTTGAATGCACTTGTCGACACAGGTGCGTCTGATTTATTTATGTTCGAAGGGGCTGCGCATAAACTTGGTCTCAAGATTGAAAATGATTCGGGTCAAATTAAGACGGTGAATTCGGAAAGTGTTCCAATTAAGGGGGTCGCGAAGGGAGTAAAACTCCAATTTGGCGATTGGACCGGTACGGCATCCATCAAGGTAATACCACTTGATGACTATGATTTTGTAGTTGGATTGAGCTTTCTTGATCAGGTTAATGCGACTATTTGTCCTTCTGGTAATTTCATGATGATTTCGGATTCGAACCATCAATGTATGGTGAGATTGACAAGAAAGGGGAGCCTCGAAGGGAAAACATTGTCCGCAATCCAATTTCCTAAGGGAGTACGTAGACATGAAGTCTCTTACTTAGCCACTTTGAAGATTGAGGAAACCGGTAAGACCGTGGGTGAGATCCCTAAGGAAGTGGGCCAAGTATTACAATCCTTTCGAGATGTGATGCCTGCAAAGTTTTCAAAGAATTTGCCACCTAAGAGGGAGGTGGATCATAGGATCGAATTGGTGTCCAACATGGTGCCGCCAGCTAGGGCGCCATATCGTATGTCCCCACCGGAATTGGAGGAATTACGGAAACAGTTAAAGGAGCTTTTAGATGCGGGATTCATTAGGCCATCTAAATCTCCGTATGGTGCACCAGTGCTATTTCAAAAGAAACATGATGGGTCATTACGGATGTGTATTGATTATCGGGCCCTAAACAAGATCACCGTGAGGAATAGGTACCCTATTCCCCTCATTGCAGACTTGTTTGATCAGCTTCGTAGTGCGAGATGGTTTACCAAGTTGGACTTGAGATCGGGGTACCATCAAGTTCGGATAGCCAAAGGAGATGAGCCAAAGACAGCTTGTGTGACACGGTATGGCTCGTATGAGTTTTTGGTGATGCCATTCGGACTCACGAATGCCCCAGCTACATTCTGCACCTTGATGAATAAGGTACTTCAACCTTTCCTTGATCGTTTCGTGGTTGTTTACCTTGATGATATTGTGGTGTACAGTAAAACACTCAATGAACATGTGGAACATTTGAGGGAGGTGTTCCAAACTTTGAGGGAAAATGAATTGTTCGTCAAAGAGGAGAAATGCACCTTTGCTCAACGAGAGGTGCCATTTCTAGGCCACATTGTGGGAGGTGGCAAGATCCGGATGGATGAAAGCAAGATTCGGGCCATTGCCGAATGGGAGGCTCCAACCAAGGTGACAGAGTTGAGATCTTTCCTTGGGTTGGCAAACTACTATAGACGCTTTATCGAAGGCCATTCTAGAATTACCGCACCCTTGACGGACATGTTAAAAAAGGGTAAGGTATGGGATTGGAACCCACAGTGTGAGAGGGCCTTCAATCTATTGAAGTAAGTAATGACAAGTGAGCCTGTACTTGCATTACCGGATTACTCGAAGCCTTATGAAGTACGTACAGATGCGTCAGATTATGCCATTGGGGGAGTACTGATGCAAGAGGGTCATCCCATTGCTTTCGAAAGTCGAAAGTTTAATGAGACAGAGCAGAGATATACGGTCCAAGAGAAGGAAATGACCGCTGTGGTGCATTGCTTGCGCACATGGAGGCATTACTTACTGGGTTCCAGGTTCGTGGTCCTTATTGATAATGTTGCCAACAGTTATTTTCTAACCCAGAAAAAGTTGTCTCCCAAACAGGCTCGTTGGCAGGTTTTTCTAGCGGAGTTTGATTTCACAATGGAATACAAGCCAGGAAGTGCCAATATGGTGGCTGATGCACTTAGCCGAAAGATGGAATTCGTGGCCATCAGTCAACCTGACGGGTCCCTATTGGAACGCATTCGAGAAGGGTTGTCCCATGACCCCACAGCCAAAAGCTTGGTTGAGCTGGCCAATGAAGGGAAAACGAGGAGATTTTGGCTTGATGGGGAATTACTATACACCCATGGGCACCGCCTCTATGTGCCTCATTATGGGAAATTGCGCAAGGAAGTAATGAAAGAATGCCATGATTCACGATGGGCGGGCCATCCGGGAATGCACCGTACCTTGGCCCTTTTGGAGGATCGATACTATTGGCCTCACATGGGT